>NW_018127940.1:1046893-1059832 GCF_001952655.1 Monopterus albus
TCCTTGTCTCCCCTTACTGTGAAAATCGACCTCATGTGAGATGCAGCCTCTGTCTATTTTCTCAGACATTCCAGTGGAACAACAGCCAGGCCTATTGACTCAGAGACTTCCTTCCTTTTCAGCTTCTCCCATTCAAAGTATCAAAAATGCAAGCGGTAACTACTGTTTGGTGCCCTTGTGTGTATATTATTTAGATGTTTGTCTACTGTATTTATTACTGCTAATAATTGTTGGATATACACTAAGGATAAGGTTTTTATGAAGCCTTTATTTTTAAAATAAAGACAGGGTAAAACTAAATACATTTCTTAAAAGTCAAAATGAATCACTTACAACTTAAATTTAATTAACTGGTGTGTGTGTTTGTGATTTACCCTGGCACCTAGCTTGCCCGGTGGACCGGGAGGGCCTTGCTCTCCTGTATCTCCCTGTCGGTAAGAAAAGAAAAATGATCACAAAGTCAAAGGGTTGAGTTTAGAGTTCAAATATGAAAAAACTAAAGAGAATAGAAATCCAACTTGGTGAAACACTTACAGGCTCCCCAATGGGTCCAAGTGGTCCCACCTCTCCCTGCTCCCCACGCTCACCCTGTGGTGTGACAGTAAAATGACCCACTGACTCCACAGAGGTGACAAAGAGTGTTCATGAGAGTGCTTCGACATGTGCTGCTCATACTTACTGGTTTGCCAGCAGATCCCAATGGTCCAGGGAAGCCTGCTTCACCAGCATCTCCCTGTACAAAAACCAAACTGGCTTTCAAATTTTTACACTTTAAGGAAAAACAAAACCAATGGACAACATTTTAAAACTGATTAAACAATTAACCTTAGGGCCACTCAAGCCTTTTGGTCCAGGTGCACCAGGCAAACCCTAAAAGCAGAGAAGATGTCTTAAGAGATACAACAATAACAAGAGGAACAGTTTCTTACAACAAAGAACAAATATACTGAAGTTACCTCACTGCAAGAAACTCTTGAGCATAAAGAATGCTGGCTAAGTGGATAAAAATATATTTGTCTGAGCTTTTAACCCAAATAAGCTTAAGGAGATAAACATGCTCTCAGTATTTAAATCAGGTGATGACTCTTACGCCTGAAGAGTCTTTCTTAATGCTGTCACAGTCAGGGTGTTCATGTTTGCCAACCGATTCTCATTAGTGCCTTTCATTAGACTAATCACAGATTAGAGGGCTGGAAAAACTTTGCACTCACATTTCTGTCTGAAGAAGGCAGTAATCACTGTCTCACAGCAAAGCCTCTTTTATGTATATAGTATCACAGAGGGATGAACTCAACAGTAGTTTGAATTTGAAACGTCAATATATAGAAAACAGGTCAATGCAATACAAAAACGTTCTCCTTTCTACTGCTTGTTACCATGATGTGAGTATTGTGCATGCATGTGCTATGGCGCCTTGAACTGCTTATGAGGCATTGACTTTGGTGCATCCAATCAGAGTCAGCCTTGACAGTTTGGGGTCAAAGGTCATACTCACAGAAAGCCCCAGAAGGCCAACCTCTCCTGGAGCTCCTGGTTTCCCAGTGCTTCCCTGCAGGGGAAACGGGCAATTAAAAAATTATGCTAATACTGCTCCTGACAGCAAAATATACAAGCCTTGGTTTTATTTTTATATGAATTATAAGTTTTATAAATCACTCAGTAAAATTAATGTGCTACCTTTGTCCCTGGCATCCCAGGAATACCCTCACGACCATCCACACCTGGTAATCCCTGGTAATGAAAAGGACAAACTGAACTTTGTGCACACAGTGTATCTGAATATTAGGTTTATTTGTCATTATTGATTGGACACTCACAGGCTCTCCCTTAGGACCTGGAAGGCCTGTGATTCCTCTCAGCCCTTGAATGCCCTGAATAACAAATCAACAAAACATTTAGTCCATTTCTAAAATCTGTACAGACAAAATCCAGTGAACCAACATTTACTTTATAAATTTCAAAATATATTATGTCCATGATGATGGGATATGTCTACTAACCATTTCACCTTTTGGCCCGACCTCGCCCATCACACCTCTCTGGCCCTGATCCCCCTGAAATAATGCATTGAATAATAGTTGACTCATATGTAGCACATTTGCTTCACAAATAAAATCATTTGTACTGTGGAACAAACTTACAGTTGATCCTGCGACACCCTGAGGACCTGGACTTCCATCAGGACCTCGA
This sequence comes from Monopterus albus, assembly GCF_001952655.1. Lineage (NCBI taxonomy): Eukaryota > Metazoa > Chordata > Actinopteri > Synbranchiformes > Synbranchidae > Monopterus > Monopterus albus. Next base: position 1,049,084 of record NW_018127940.1, read on the forward strand.
GCTCCCTGCCACAGAGTAATTACTGAGAGTTAGTATTGGTATTATAATCTGTTTAAAGGATTTGACATTAATAGATGACAATAATGGAATTCACCCGGAATTCATGAGTAATTCAGAAAGAATCAGACATATATGAAAATTGCACTGGATGCTTAAAAAGCCTATAGAAATACTTACCCTCTCTCCCTTGGGGCCCATCATTCCAGTGGCTCCACGAATTCCCTGAGGACCCTGTTATACAGTAACAGATCCAGCTCAGTGGTCACAAAATCCAGAACCTGACACAGTAAAGAACAAACTTTAACTTGAAAGGATCTAATATATCATGAACTATAATAAAAACAGCATCTAACCATTGGTCCTTGGGCTCCAACTTCTCCTGGACCTCCCTGGTCTCCCTCCTCACCCTGTGTAGTGAAAGAGAAAAAATATTAGCAGAAAAATGACTTCATGTCAACCGGATGAAACACTAAACACCTCATAAGAATGAAACCATATCCTGACACATGGTGCAACTCACATCCCATTGGTGCTCACTCTTTTGTAGAAAAATTGAAACAGAGGCTGTTTCTAACAACTATATGTTAACTAAAAAATGTGGCAGCTTTTCAGAGATGTGTCTCTTTGGAAATTACAAATTATTTATATACTGAGTCTGTGGCAGACCCAAGAAGGCATATTCTTTAAGATAAATAACGGTCCAGGTCTGAGGCTGTGCACATTTTCTATTGTTAAAAAGGCACTTTCTTTTTTTAATTAATATGGGTATTAGAACAGGCTATTAGGACATGTAAACAATACCTAGATTATAATCAAATATTACACAGCAAACAGAAATTAACATGATTAAACAGGTCAGCGTTTGTTCACATCTAAGATCAAGAGAGAAATAAGAACTTAACAAATGCTGATCTGACTAATCATGTTTTTTTCTGATTGTTTATAATGTTTAATTATAATCTGTGGATAGATAGACTCTTCAATCTTATGGAAAAATACACTTTAAACCCCCAGCACAACATCTGGTTATTCTATTGATAACTATAAACACCAATATGTTTGTGAATTTGTGAGTGGAAAGCAGGCAAACGACCTCTCAAATGAAATTTTCAGTACAGGAGAAAATCATTCTTGGGGACAGAGCTCAGACTGACAGTAAATAATATCCTGGCACAGAGTGATGAATGGAGATAGGCCCAGACTCATTTCCATTTATATAGTGCATGGACACATTAGAGGGAGAGTGGTTGTGCTTGAACATCTTTTCAAATAAATCATCCTCTGTGCATTACAAGGAGTCAGAGGCATTACACACAGGTATCACTTCCTCTTGAAATAGAGCAGCACAAATAATACGTGTCTCAAAGGTGCTGGGAATCCCTTTTTCAAGTTTAAGACATGGCTCATTTTTTGCTGATGTAGAATGCCATGCCATGTGTGGCAGCTGTGGGGGGAAATTCATCTTTTTAAGTAACTATTTGTGCACTGTTATAGCAGTATAAGTTCACTTTGTTGATATATGGAACGTTTATAACATTACATATGACTAAGAATCCAAACAAGCAAGCAATTTCCCCTAAATGTAATGTATTTTACCTTGTGGCCTTGCTTCCCAGGCTCTCCCGCTTCACCTTTTGCACCTTTGTGGCCCTGGAAACATATAAAGAATAAGAGGAGCACCAATTAAATACACTATATTTGCAGATCCCAACATGTTTGTAGTCCAACAACAAAACATTTCAACTCTGCTACTCACCTTCATGCCAGGAAGGCCAGGGTGTCCAGATATCCCAGGTGGACAAGAGTTTGGACACTATACAACAACACAAAAGTCAGTAAATATTCCTGACATCTTACACAAAAGACTAATTCATTATCTCAAGGGAACAAAGCTTTACCAGGTCAGCACTGCCTAGCATTCCACTTGCACCCTGAATTTGAGAGAAATTACAAGTTAACACTTTCATATTGCAAGAGCTCTACATGCTCTAAGGAGCTTGTAAATCACTGAAGGAAGGATAGCAGTCTGTAATGGTGTTAACACTCACAAGGCCAAATTAATTTCATGCTTACATCATGAACCTTCCCTTGTGACATATAACGTCAACATTAGCAAGCCTGGCGAGATGTCAAATGATGCTGTGTCACTTACTCTGGGCCCTGGTGGTCCACGAGGTCCCTGTGGCCCTCTCACACCCATGGCCCCCTGTGGAAAGAGACACAAATGTGTCAAAAACTATACAAGGAAATGGAATGCACTGTCTATAAATACCAATAAGTGGAAAGATAAGAAAAAAACAATATTTCTCCTGAATGTTTATCCGGTCTGTTACAATGCCATCTAAGAACTGTCAAAATACCACAATAAGCCCGCTCTGTTAAACAAACCCTTGTGTATGATAGTTGTGATTCTTTCATTTTGATGTATTATGGAGCATTATGTTGTTAGAGGTCTGTCATTAATTCTAATGTCTTTTGTTGGTAATGTAATTGTCTAAAGGAATAAGGAATAAAAATCCATTATTTCAACAAACAGTTCTCTCGATCTGCAAATAAAGTGTAGGATAGGTGGCTCAGTTGTTCTGTGTGCAAATACTCAAATACTTGTATACAATACAGTTGTTTCATTTCATTTTATTTCAGCTTGAACTGGCTTTCACTTTTTGTTATCATGGCCAACATATAAAGAAAGACCCACCAGTTCTGTCATTAGCCAATGGTAGCATACCACCATCACTACCACCCTAGCAGTATCTGAATATGCAGTCAGTGTGATTTCTTCTATTGTCATAATTACAACACAGTAACAGTCCATTGTTCTGTCTTTACTCACAGGTAGCCCAGCTTTTCCCATTTCACCTGGAAGTCCTCCAGGCCCAGGTGGTCCCTATTCAAAGCCACATTTCAGTTATTCTGTATCAACAAAAACTTAAAACCATAAAGATGATAAAGAGTATCAGAATGTAAGTAGTGCAATATAAACTGTGTTAGCAAGTATGTAACATAAACATTTAACTTACAGGAGGTCCATCTGGCCCAACACCCTAAAGAGAAACATACAGTATATAGTATATAGTATGATGATACTTAATACACAAGACAAGAAAGGCATAAACAATAAAATGTAGACAGCTTCTGGATTGTGTGATGTTTGTGCTGATCCTTGGACTGACAGATTTTAAGAGAACCTGCGACTCACAGGTGATCCACGAGGTCCAGGATTTCCAGGTTCACCCTAAAGGATGAAAAATGTATTAGATATGGCAACACTGAAAGTAACACTGAAATACTGTGTTCAGATAAAACTGAGCTGTATGAGACTGCACACGGTCCAAACTAACATTCCTCCAATTCATCACATGACTGAGCTGAGTAGACTTGACCAAACAATGTTTAGCCTAACAAGGACCAATGTTGGGGCTTCATTGCTCGCAGAGATTACACAGAAAACTTTCAGGATTAAGGCTCTTTTGTCATGAGGAATTGGTTTATGCACTGCAGCTCTTGCTACTGTGCCAAAAAACTAAACAGCAGCTTGGCACCATTTCACTGACTGTGAAGTCTGGGAAGTAGGAAAGCAAAGGCTCATTAGTCACTCACTTTCTGTCCAGGGGGACCGTCGGGCCCAAGATCTCCAACAGGGCCAGTCAAACCCTGCAGAGAAGAAACATCAGGCTTAATACATCACAACAAACCTTGGAACACTTCAGGATCTGTCAGTTTTTATCTTATAGCATGATATAACTTGTTCCTCCTCTGTCAGTATTTCTATATTCATCATCAGATCTCCATACGTTACATCTTAATAACACAATCATGATTCAGTGGGAGGAGACCTATAGATTCAAAAGGCGGATTAACTTGACTTGAACCTCCTCCTCTTAAATGTTTCCATATATACTGCACTGCAGCCACGTGTTTGTCACTCATCTTGAAATTAAAGTTTTGTTTTTGAGCGTGTCCAAGAGAACAGACACACAGAAAAAGTCAACACCAGGGCAGAGGGCAAAGCTTTCAGACTGCAGACTGTGCAGAGAGCAACATTCCTCTGGCTCATTTGAGATAAGCCCCCCTGAAAGAAATTATGCCACACTGTTTTGAGGATTCTCAGCAGAAGAAAGCAACAGGGGCCAGCCAACAAAGCTGCTATTGTTTCCAGAAACCTGGTAGATGTATCAAGTCACAGCCAATGAATCCCAATGTATTTTTTAAAAAAATTCATAATAGTTTATTACAACACATTCTGAATGAGTGTTGAAATAAATTGACATTTTATCTTCCTACACTTTTAAGGTGACCTCAATGCACCTTAAGCCCCCCTTGGTCAGTCTATCATCAGCATCAATGTTATGTTAGGATGTTTCCCTAACCCTCCTTTACACTCTGAAAGGAGTCAGAGTTAATTACTCTTTACCCTTTTACAAAGGAAATGAGGATTTATTCATCCTGTTTATTACATTCCTTATATTTTTGCACACACTTTGCCATGATCCACCATCTATGATTTCACAAGTCACTCAAAACTAATGAGGGCAAACAAAACCTACATGGTGGGAGGATCACATGCTGTAGTTCCACCCCCTTTCAGAAGAGGTTTGCATGTAAATCCCATTTTGGGCAGCAAAGCAGCAAATGTAAAAGATATAAAATCAGAAACTACTTACATCATTTCCTGGAATTCCAGGTAATCCTGAAGAGCCAGGTTTACCTGCATCACCGTCAGGTCCCTAAAAGCAAAGGTTCCACATACACTCATAATTCACTAAAAATCCTACAATGAAAAAAAGCAATAGCTTTGATCATTTTATTTAAGAGTAAATGTCATAATTACAGGAAGACCATCCTCGCCATCTGCTCCCCTTTCCCCCTGAAACACAGAGAGTCAGTGAATTAAGGACAGCACATAGTGAGATACTTACAGAACATCTAGTACATGGTATGGATAGTGTTACAGAACTGAGAGCACTTACAGCAATGCCATCAATTCCTGGGACACCTGCAGGTCCAGGAGGGCCAGGAGGCCCATCATCCCTCTGAGTGAAACACCAACAATAATAGTAATATAATAAGAAAATGTCACTTTCAATTTCAAAAAAACTGCCCTATCGATTTTTGCCATATCTAATATTACCTCACTGCTGTACAGACAGTATGAAAAAATGAGAACAGGTGCATCACCCTTTGTTGCTAGAAGACAAGGGTGTCTCTGTGATAGTACTGTGAAATAGCTTACAGCCTGGAGATGATTTCTTCTTGGAGAAATTCATCAGCAATAGATAGTGTTTTGCCAAAGGAAGGTTTAAAAAGGAAACCACAGACGTTAAGTCACACACCTGACTTTGTTCTAGGAAAGACCTCCAATAGATTTACAATAAAACAATCCCAGCATCATGTCACAGTGGTAGATGGATGTTGCTATTTAGCCTGAGCACCAAAAGAACACTCACCTGCGCTTTTGTCACATCACAGACAAAGAGAGAGCACAGAAAGAGACAGAGAGAAACATAATAAGTCTTACCTGAGCGGAGCAAATGAGGACAAGCTGCAGGAGCAGCACCAGAAGTGACCCACTAACGCTGGGGGCCCGAGCCATGATTTCCCTGTGGACAGAAAAGGCAAAAGTTGCGGTCCTTTCTCTGGGATTTGTTGGGTTGAAGGAGCCCCCGACAAACCAACCCAACTGAATCCCCTTCAGCTGTTTAAACTGTCTGAGCTCCCATAGCTATCAGGGGCTCATGTATATTCAAACAATGTTTGGTTACATGAAGGGATGGGAGGGTTTGCAGGGGAGGGAAAGACACCAAGGGGGGAGTGTCCACCCCGCAGACACCACCAATAGGCAGGAGCAGTGGGGATTTTAACCTCTGCTAAGTCCCAGAATTGTTAAGGTCTGACAGATTTGTCCTCTAGCCGTATAACATCATGACGACTGTGGGGGCAATTAGAGCAAAAGACAAAGATACAATATTGGCCAGTACAATACTTATAGGCTACACACACAATTACCCTATTTTTCATTTTACTGTTGGCCTGATAGACGTACCTCTGACTCGGATGTTAGTTCATATTTGTTTTCATTCTTACTGGTGTTGTTGCAGGGAGGTCATCACAAGCTTCTGTCCTGGCTCATGTCATATCATAGTGAATCAGCATTGTCTGCAGTTCAAACTTGATAATGTGTTGCTTTCTGTTCCTGGCGGGTGGGGGTGAGGGTGGTTAAGGCACTCTGTTGTCCCTCTGTGCCTCAGGAACAAGAAACTCCACACATATTTGTCGGTAAAGTCTGAAATGAGAGACAGCAGACTAGCTACACAGTCACAGACAAACCAGACAAGATGATAAAAAGCCCCTGAATGAAACCTACAATAAGCAGACGTTATGCATATGGTACATGTGGCACATGCATAGTCAAGGGTCTAGAAGTATATGAATCAAAAGTAGAGGATGACAACCTACTCTTTCCTTTCACTGTGTCAACATACAGTAGCCTACATCAGTAGGCTAAGATGTAGCCTAAGTGGTTTATTGTTGTAGGGCCTAATGTCATTATTCCTGATGCTTACACTTCAAAGATGTGCTACTTTAATGTGAAATGACACAAAGACATGTTATTCTTCAACTCGGGTTGAGGAAGGACATATGGATGATCAATCAGAGGCTGCAGGCATAACAAAACTTTAATCAAGAAAAATGTTGGAGGCCTACAAGTTTCTCTTCAATTATATAATTAAAATTGTTAAATAATGTTGTCATTGTTCCTGAGTGTTTTAAAAACTGGGATGTCTGGAGACTGTGGGTGCCTGAAAGTGGACAAACTTTAGTGTGCATTGTTTTAGTTGCAAAATCTGTAATCAGTGTTTTAGTCTAATAGATGTACCACAACTGCCATCACCAGATCGTCCTTGAGCTTTCCTATCAGCATGAAGACATCCAGACTGTTCGTTTCTCTGGAGGGTATGTTCTGAGACCCAATCATGACACAATCCACAAAAAGGGTAAGAGAGCGCCTGCTAACTTTTAGCAGGATTCTGTGCCACTGGTCACTGAAGAGAAGGGCCAAGGGGCTAAAAACAAAGTGTCTCCCAGTGTCCTGAGCATAGAATGTAAACACCAGAAACACAGACTCCCCTTTGAGTCTGATGGCCAGCTACTTGTTGCCATTCACATCCTGCATTTGCCAAATATTGCAGTTTTTATTTATGGTGCGTCTTTGATATTCAGGACCATGGACAGGGTAAATGGCGTTATACCAGCCACACCACTAGGTGTCAGTGTTCACTCACACAACTGTAGTTCACCTTGTGTTGATTTTGAAGTTGAACACTGGACCTACTGTATTTGATAAGCACCATTTCTGAGGAGATGATCCAGCAACCTTTTTAATTATACCACTTCTTGCCAGCTTAGTAATTTGGAACTTGGACATAACGTAAAATCTTAAGGGTACAGGGACAGAAGATCAGGTTTTTTATAGTCAGTCAGGATCTTGCATTGACCCTTTTCTCTGGTGTTAACAATCGACACTATACATCATTTTTAAAGTTTATATTATGCTGTCAAATGTCTCTCTAGAAATAAAGTGTATGTGTTCAAGTGACACATTACACTATATCATTTTTATAAGGCTTCCAAATAATAATATTACTAGATTAGCCTTTATAGTTTCATTTTAAACATATAGCATGTACATTATATTTTAAGTAGTAATATGATATTTTAGGCTACATGACACAAGTAAGATACTTGTTTATGGGCAGGGCAAGTGTCAAGCAAATAAAAAGCAAACTGAGCTTAGTTTTGTGAATTCATCTGGAAAGTGATCCTCCCCAACACTGATCTGAGGGCACATGAACTGCTGCGCCAGTCTGAGATGAAAGCCTCACAGCTGCAAGATGTAAGATGAAAAGAGAAAACATCCTGTTAGGAGTTAATATGTATTGCTCATGATGCGTATGTGTGTGTGCACGTGCATGTGGGTGTGCGTGTTTTGTGGGAAGGGAATAAAAGCTCAGTGTTTGGAGAGCTGCACCACTGCCTTAAATAAATATTTGGCTGTCTCTCACTGTATGCGGTTGCCTCTGTAACACTTCAGCTCTAGATTTGACAGTTTTTTATACATCTGGAAAAGAAATTTAAAGTCTTTATCCATTTGCCAAGTAGGGTGCCAGCATGGTATTAAATATCTGACACCTCTCAATGTATGACTCAGAGTTCATACTGTAATATTTGATGTTTTGCCTTTACTGTATTTATTGCTACATTTTACTCAGATAGCACCATTTACTCTATAGTTGAATCTATACAGGCACACAGCTAGACATACTAACCTAACAATGTTTGTTTTGTTACAAAAATGTTGTTACCTTCAGGTTGGCTCGTTATGGTCTTACATATAATTGGATGTGAAAAATTCATCTTGAATCTAAAATTGCCCATGTGTACTACCTGACATACAAATGGGTCTGTGCCTTTAATATAAAAAGGGTCAGCAACATGAAACAGCTAAGGCTCCATAGACCTCAATGCATATATATGTATAAAAATAAAAACTGCGCAATTATTCAAAAATGTATAGAAAGTGCTTCAACACTGAGGAATAACAGTCATAAGTAACCAGTAGAAATATAATTCAGATATGAAGTTTGTTGATAGTTGATAGATAGTGCTAACTGAACATAACTCACATTTGCAGCTCAGCACTGCAAGCTTCTTGCTTCAATGTATGAAATGTTCAGTGTTTGTTTTCCTTTCTGGTCATTATCTCACAAACAGCTCCATGCAGTGTAGAAGACTGCTTACTGAGAGAATGAAGTCCTGTGTAAAGATATTGTTGAATCACATAGCAACAGTAACACTGAGTACAGAAGGATATTTCTGGAATGCAATCAAAACATTTAAATCTTAACATGTATTATGAGTGAGAAAATCTATTTGTTTGCATTATGGCTGTCGCTACAAAATGAAATCTGTCGGATGGCACGTTATACACAAGGTCATTGAGCAGGAGCAGATTAACTTCCTAGAGAGAACAAGGCCCTGAAAATTTGCTTTCTCAGCAGGAGTGAAACGATCTGAGGTCACTGTGAGGGGTCTCTTATAGGTGTTACTGTTGTGATTTATTTTGGGGGAGTGAGTCAATAGTCTCCACAGAGTCAACTCTGCATTCCATTGCTGTACCCACCTTTGAATTAACTTAATATTTCTTCAAGCATGTGATCACTGTAGTGTGGGTAGTTCTATTTTCATGATTATGTACCATAAGTATCACCAACTAAATTAGCTGTGAAAAGATAACGTTACTATGTGGTGGCTTTATTTGCCCAGCACTCTTGGGCTCTACAGTCTCTGTGATCTCTATGGTTGCATGGAGACATCATTGTTTCCAGTGCAGTCCAAAACAAAAAATCCTGAGTTGTATTTGCTGTGTGACAACAAGAGGCAGAAAATAAATTATGTTTTAACAGGTCAGCTCCTGATGTATGGTGGTGCTTGTATTTTTCATTTTGGTGACCACATCCAGAATCCACTGAAATGTGTTGATTACTGTGTTGGTTCGGAAATTTGGCTCATGTTCGGAAGGAGTAAAACTGACTCTGTTTAAAGCATATTGTACCTCCCTGTACACTGCACAAATATGGTCTAATTACAAAAAAGGCAGTCTTAAGAAACTGACAGTGGCCTATAATGAAGCCTTGAGGTTATTATTGAAATGGCCTAGACGGATGAGTGCCAGTGAATTGTTTGTGGCATCTTGGATCAGTACATTATCTGCTGTTTCAAGAAATTTGATGTACAAATGTATTTGTCGTTTGAATAGTTCTGGAAACAACATAGTTTTATTGCTGACTAATATTGCATATAGTGATATGCAATATACTTCAGTACTTTGGAAACACTGGTATACCTGCCTTTCAAAAAGGTATTTGTTTATTGGTGGTTGTTGTTGCTGTTTTTTTATTGTTATTTATTTATTTTTTGTTGACTTTTTTATGGTTTTTTTTTTTTTTTTTTTTTGTTTTTTTTTTAGTATTTATACATCTGGACCTTGAGTTTGTGATAAAGTATCTATCTACTAAAAAATTTCATGACGTTAGAAATGTGTTTGCCTTTAGAAATGTTAGTGTGGAGAAACAAGAAATAAAACTGCCGTGTGTACATTGATGTCCCTGCCCCATATTTCTCCATCTGCTGATTTCCTCTTGTCTCAAGTGTTGAGCTGCAAATACTGGCAAGCTGCACTGATCCCATTTACAGAAAGTCTGCAAACTCATTTGCACAGGGGGGGAACACACGACAAAGATAAGCTAGTGCTCGCTATTTTTAAGGACTTTTAAAATGACATACATAGTGTCACATAGGTTTAAATAATTAAAATCTATTTTATAATTTGTTAAGAAGTCCAAGAATAAAAAAAAAGCTCCACCAGTAATGCCAAACGATTTGATTTTTGATTTGATTTATTCTTTCAAACATGCAGAACAATGACATCAACACACACATAATTACACAAATCCAACCAATGCTAATCCAGAATCAGTTTGCTTATACCTAGTACATGTTTGAATGGAGTAGGAAGAAGTCAGACTTATCCAGTCCTACCCCATAACATCATCTTATACAAAAAATTTCATGCATCATTGGCTGCAAGCAGTATCTCTACATAGGTAATTCTCTTCTGCACCAGACAAGTAATACACAGAAAATTTAAAACAGAGTGTTTCCTTCATGCATTCTTGATTAAATCTCTTA
>NW_018127940.1:1062584-1072946 GCF_001952655.1 Monopterus albus
TTTTTTTGGTTGTACGTATAGCATGAACTTTTAGATTTAACTGACCCCTTAAATTATATCCTCCTTCCCTTTCATCAAATAGTTTTTGAATTCCCCCAGGTAATAAATTGTTCCTGGCTTTATACATAAACACAGCAGTCTTATATCCCACTAAATCAAAGAATTTTAACAATTTAGACTGTGTGAAAACTACATTTGTGTGATCCCTATACCCCATCTTATGCACAATTCTAATCGCTCTTTTTTGTAATATATACAATGGTTGAAGTGAACTTTTGTGTTTCCCCAGTTTTCAACGCCATACTCCAAATATGGTAAAATCAATGAAGCATACGACATTTGGATGTATGACATGCATAACTGGGATATGTTACAGCAACAATAATAATAATACAGTACATGCATCCTACAACTCAATGGTCCATTTATAGGTAACAATTTTGCATGGCGGCGCCTCTGGTATGTGCAGTAACGCACAGTTAATTGTTCATAAGCGTGCAGCTACAGCACCGCCTGCTGTCAGATCTTCACATAGTTAGCTCGATGGTTAGCAAATACTACTGGTAAGACAGATGCATGGTCAGTCTACTTTGTGTAACATTTTAAAGGTGACCTTCTTATAACGTTAGCTGGACTAGGAAGTGAAATAGTCAGTAGAGCAGTGTTCTTTGTCAGCGACTCACAGCGAAAGGACGACAAGAGAACTGAAACTGGAGCTAACGTTGGTTACCTAGCTAATGTTAGCTTGCCAACGCAATGGTAAGTAGTGTTAGCTTGCTGCGGCTAACGTTAGATCCGGGGTGACAACTGTTCGGTGGGTGGCTAACTGTTACTGTTAGCTAAGTGGCTATCAAGTGAGACTTTTCCCTTTGGTCCGTTCAAGTATGTTTTGCTATGTTACGTCTTTTTCGGATGGTTCCTAAACGTCTATGGGCCCTTAGTAAAATTTTTTGGTAGCCTCAGTCTTTACCCCAAGTCCTTCCCGAGATTCTGCCAGGTAGGGACCTTTATTACCTCACTCAGTCTAGTAATAGCATCAAAACCATGTAGCTAAGTTAACAGTAAGCAATTAGTTCTCTCCAATCTGGTCTGTATGAGTTTTGGCTTTTCGCTGTGACATAAAGGCTCTCCCTCTTTTCAAAGAACATGAAACACAAACTCTGTTTAACTAGGCCTTTTCATGTAGCTATATTCTTCATTAGAATATATGTTTTTAATTTGACTTTTTCCGAGGTTTGTTGGTGGTTTGACATACCTTAAAATATGCCAGATATATTTCCTTATCAACAGTTGTCTGTGTTTGGTTACGGAAATGCGGAATTTGCTTGGTTATGTTCTTTGCATATGATAATTTAGTATTTATTGTGTGGTTATACACAGACGTTTCAGCCAATTTCCATGCAATACCGCTTACTTCTAACAAGTTAACGTTAGCCTGCTTATTGACAGCAACATTTCAGCATGCCAAACAGTCGGGATCATACTTTGTTATGCATAAGAACAGCTGTTACATAAGTGCAGTGTCACACTTTCAGACCTTCACCGAACTACTAATCTCTAATGCTGACACTAAGTGTGAATGTGCTCTTTTGGATTGCTTCCTATCAGAGGTGTCTGTGTAAACATTTCTATGTCTTTGCATTAACTGGAGGTCTGTCTTACTGTACAGGTTATACTTTTCCTTCCCATGTCATTACTGTAAACTTTGCAGCTTAGTTACAAAGGATTCTCAATAAAAGTAGCAGTCATTAATTTGATATGGGATCAATTGTACTACTCAAACAAATAGTAGTGCCGCTTATTGTAAAACAATGATAAAGTGGCTATTTCAAGGTTTTACTAAGAGGCATCGACATTAAAACATGGATGTGTCAGAGACATCCAGTTTTCCTTGTATGTCCTCAGTCTCGTGCCCAGACAATGCAATTTGTTTTTAACTGACAGCATTTAAAAACACTTCTTCCTGCAAGGGAGACATGTTTGGATAATAACATAATCTGCTATTATTTGCTCTGCAGCAGGCATCTGTATCAGCCAGATCAAATTCACAGTGGCCTTTTGTGTCACATATTGGTTTTCATTGGTGTGAACACAATGACAGATTGCCTCCCAGTGGATAATTTATTCATGTTCTATATGACTAATTTAGGGAGTGTCTGTATAATTATTTTTGCCAGTTTTATTTTGCTTCTACTTCCACAACAACTATATGGTTTTTTTTTAACTGGGTCTAAATAAATCAAGGATGTCTGGGTTTATTTCTAACACTACCAATTGGTGATATTATGTTTCAGGTCTATTTTTGAGATATGTTATTCATAGTATTTTCCTCTACACTCTAATACTAATGCTATAATTGTCTGGGCTGTTAACAAATTGGGCTTGGTAGACAAGATGTCTTCTGTGCTAAGTCTAAGCTTTATGCCCTGATGATTCATCTGAAAATTTACCCGTCTTCCCAGTTATGTTTGTATGACTGCTGCTAAGGCTTTCATTTAAATATTGTCTTGGCTTCAGTTTGTTTGTTTTTTTTAACATTTTTTTTTTACTTAGGGTATCATTTTAACAAGCAAGTAATGCATTTAACTTCTATTTACTTGCATGTAGAAGTATAGTTTTTTTTAACCAGTGGAAATAAAGTTTTACAGAAAAACCTGTTTGCTTTAGCCCAGCTTGTTTAAAATAGTTTCTGAGCTGAAATGACTAACTTGATTACTTTTACTTACAGGCCCACAGGTGTATCCCAGATGATGTAAGGCACCTCTGCCTGTAGAGACCAAGATGACTGAAGTACAGGCAACAGTGGAGTTTTCTGTGGAGCTCCACAAGTTCTACAATGTGGACCTGTTCCAAAGAGGGTCAGTATTTGTCTCATTGCCTATACAGGCAATGTTGTTTTCATTTGTGGCATGTGTTTCCAAGGAAATATTTTTCCAAAGCATACATTACAAACCAGTTTACCTTGCTCATTAAAACAGACCAACTTTGGTAGTATTTTTTGAAGGGACTTAAACAAGCTTTGGTATGCAGCTTTTGGTAGAAGGGGATCAGGATGTATTCTGTGAGTGTCCCGGTCAATCTGGGACAGTTGGCAGTCTTTTTTAGATCTTGTTTAGTGGACTCAGAAATAAATAGAATATGTTAAACAGTGCTTCAGTGTATACTATTTTCTATATTTGTGTAAGGTCACCTTTCTGTGTTTCTGTGTCATAATGATGACTGGTTCTGTAAGACACAGTGAACAAAGGTAAAGATCCAAGGGTAAATGTTTAAAGATACTGGCAAGAAATAAGCAACCAGAACTAAAGTGTATCACTGACTCACTGTTTAAATGCGTATCTTGATTACTGTATTGTATTGCAAAAGTCTGTTATAGACAGCAAATGTTGTATAACTTTGTTAGAGAAGCTGTTTTAGCTAAATTGTATGTGTTGAGCATGGTATATTAACATCATATAGAAAGACATGAGAGGTTACAGAGAGACATTCATTGTTGAGCTCACATTTCAGTGCAGCATAGAATATTACACCAAACCATGTAGCTGTCAGCTAATGGCCCTTATGCTCTACAACAGGAAGCAAGCTATATCCCCAAGTCCCATATGAGTTGCTACTTCTTCCTTGCTGATACAGTTCTGGTTGTAGCACTGTCTTGTATGGCATCCTAGCCTTCCCTGTCATGTTCCAAATTAAAAAAATGATGTTCCCCATCACACACACACACACACACACACACACACACACACAGTGGGTACGGAAAGTATTCAGCCCCCCTTACATTTTTCCCTCTTTGTTATATTGCAGCCATATGCTAAAATCATAAGTCAGGGCTCTGGCTGGGCCATTCAAGATCAGTCACGGAGTTGTTGTGAAGCCACTCCTTCGTTCTTTTAGCTGTGTGCTTAGGGTCATTGTCTTGTTGGAAGGTGAACCTTTGGCCCAGTCTGAGGTCCTGAGCACTCTGGAGAAGGTTTTCGTCCAGGATATCCCTGTACTTGGCCGCATTCATCCTTCCCTCGATTGCAACCAGTCGTCCTGTCCCTGCAGCTGAAAAACACCCCCATAGCATGATGCTGCCACCACCATGCTTCACTGTTGGGACTGTATTGGACAGGTGATGAGCAGTGCCTGGTTTTCTCCACACATACCACTTAGAATTAAGGCCAAAAAGTTCTATCTTGGTCTCACCATCTTGGAGTCCCCTTCAGGTGTTTTTTAGCAAACTCCATGAAGTACAGGGATATCCTGGACGAAAACCTTCTCCAGAGTGCTCAGGACCTCAGACTGGGCTGAAGGTTCACCTTCCAACAAGACAATGACCCTAAGCACACAGCTAAAATAACGAAGGAGTGGCTTCACAACAACTCCGTGACTGTTCTTGAATGGCCCCGCCAGAGCCCTGACTTAAACCCAATTGAGCATCTCTGGAGAGACCTGAAAATGGCTGTCCACCAACGTTTACCATCCAACCTGACAGAACTGGAGAGGATCTGCAAGGAGGAATGGCAGAGGATCCCCAAATGCAGGTGTGAAAAACTTGTTGCATCATTCCCAAAAAGACTCATGGCTGTATTAGCTCCAAAGGGTGCTTCTACTAAATACTGAGCAAAGGGTCTGAATACTTATGACCATGTGATATTTCAGTTTTTCTTTTTTAATAAATCTGCAAAAATGTCAAATTCTGTGTTTTTCTGTCAATATGGGGTGCTGTGTGTACATTAATGAGGAAAAAAATGAACTTAAATGATTTTAGCATATGGCTGCAATATAACAAAGAGTGAAACATTTAAGGGGGTCTGAATACTTTCCGTACCCACTGTGTGTGTGTGTGTGTGTGTGTGTGTGTGTGTGTGTGTGTGTATATATATATATATATAATGATATGATTCACAATGTTGAAACTGTACAAATCTAGCAGTCATGGTCTTTAACATCTGGAAGTTATTTTAAGAACGGCTTGTGCTGAGGTAAAACTTGTGCTCTATGCTCTTAGGCCATCTGTGCTCTAAAAGCTCAGGTGTGTTAAATGAGTGTCTGTGAATACAAGTATTCATTATTCATTTATGAAAGGTGTATTGTCATTTTACTTGTAGCTAACCAGTGTGGGGTTTTCTTTTTTCCTCCTTTTACAGAGCTTCTAATGTTCCTCCAGGCCAAAACATAATACCATTTTTCAATACCAATTTCCATTTAAAACATTTGTTTGCATTTTCAGGTTCTACCAAATTCGTGCCAGTTTGAAGGTGCCAACCCGGGTTCCACACAAAGTTGAGACCAGTCTGCTTCACCCAGGAGGTACATGAATTTTAATATACTTTTTTTTTTTTTTTTGACGAACTCAGAATATGTTAATGCTCAGAAGCTTGTATCAACACACACATTGGTGAAACCTGTCTGTAGCTTACCAGGTATCCTTTTTGGATCCAAATGGTCAACCCTAAGCCTTGCCTCTTTCCCATGTATTCTCTAAATAAATCCATTAAAGTAAAATTTCAGTAACTTGCAATATACATAAGGTATAACAGACTGCTGTTTTTCTTATCAGAGGGCAGGTTGTTTTCATGTAAATGCATCAAGAGGGTATAATTCCAAGCCTAAATATTTTAATTTCCAGTTTTATTACTTTGTGAACCTTGTTAAATAGAATCAGTTTGAAAATGCCACATATTCCTCTTCAATCAAAACCTATTGTAGTCCTTGTCAGATCATTTCTTGATATTACAAGAATATTGTTACTTTCGGGTTGGCTCATTTGTGGTGTTGCATATAATTGGAAAAAATTGAAAAATTCGTCTTGAATCTAAAATCAACCATGTGTAGCATCTGACGTACTAATGGTCCTGTGCCTGGTCATGGCACTAGATCATGTTTCTCAGCAGAAACATTCAAAAGTGGATATGTTGGCTATAACCACTCAGTTGCTATTTTTCATTTACGCACAGTTAATTGTAGTGTTTTTTTTTTTGTTTAGCCTCTGATCTGGCATTTCCTGCTTCAGTCCAAGATGATGTCATCTGCAGCAAAACTTTCCAAATTCTGTACAAGAATGAAGAGGTTATGGTCAATGATGTCCTCCTCTTCAAAGTGATGATGCTGCTGGATGAGAGGAAGGTATGTTTAATTTGGGCCCTGGTCCCAATACATCCTATCTATGTCTTTGTAAATGCCAGAACAGCATGCCCTTTTCTGTATGATGCACACTGCTCTCTGCACACCTGGTGTAAAATAGATGTACATTTAAAGCCATTCCAATTAAAATTGGTTTGTTTGATAGCTGAATATAGCCTGTATTACAGATTTCCAGATTTACTGCAGTAGTTTTATCTTGTGTTCTATAGTGTTTTGCATCCTTCAATCAATAAAGGTAGGTAGGTACTTTATTGATCCCTCAATGGGGAAATTTCAGTGTTTCAGCAGCAATGGAGAACAAACTACATAACACCATGAGAAACAAACACCATACACATATCTCGATACTTGATAAAGGAGTTGGTGTTGAACTTGTTGTGCTGGGAATTTCAGGACAAACTTTTTTTAACACTCATATGAACCCAATTTCAAAATGCAGATGCTGCCCTCAACCGAATTAGAAGCATGCCAGTCATATAAAATGTCACTGATATAAAGACAATTTTTTTTTTGTATTATACCAAAGGACTTGTTTGTGCCAGTACACAGTTTGCCTGCTTGAAACACCCTGTGTTAGGAATGTGGTGGTTCCACTGTTGTAACAGGGCGTATTGCAATGTTTTTGGCAGCTGGTGTGTTCTCAGGGTTTAGGTTATAACAACCAGAGGCTTCAAAATATATTGCTTTACTGCTTTTAGAGCTTATACTGTCAAAAAGCCCACTTTGATAGGTACATTAAAGATCTTGCGGATGAGCTTGGAACATATCTTGAAATTGCACACAGACTCTAAATTTTTCAGCCTTCACTGTTTTTCAAACCCCTCAGGTGGACGAGTCCCTCAGTGACATGGATTTTCAGCTCCTCTTGGATTTATATTTCACAGATGGTGATTACATGTAGGTGTTGCAACATTTTAACTGCATGTACTCATTTCAGTGAGTTTGATATTTGCATCTCTTATGTAAATGAGGCACTAATATTGTCTTCTGTCTTCCTTAATTCATTTCCACAGGCAAGATGATTCAAGCTCACTGCAGAATATCAGTGGCCGCACACTTCGTTTGCACTTTAGCCTTCAGAGAGGCATCCACCAACACGTCAATGTCATGTTTGACTACTTCCACCTGTCTGTCATCTCTGTAGCCATCCATGCCTCCCTAGTGGCACTACATCAGCCCCTTATCAGGTCAGGCTGCTACCTAACCCAAAAAACAAGGGATGTTGCTTGCACTTAGTATAGTTATGCATTCATGCACTGGTGTCAGGGCGCTTTGATAAATGTTTGTTAATTACTCTTTGTGTTTGCAGTTAATTCCAACACAAACCTCTTTGCCTAGTCCACACAACAAGTTTGACTGACATTAGAGTTAAAGTAAACAATAAAGCTTTTGAAAGTTAACATGACATTCATGTTCACTAGTGAATGAGAAGTAGAAGAAACGTGTTTAGGAGAGTCCCATTAAATTCTTGTGGCTATTAGCTGAGTTTGATTTCACTCTGTGTGTTGACCTAGTTTTCCACGACCAGTAAAAACCACATGGCTTAACCGCAATGCTCCAACACAGAGCAAAGACTCTGTCATCCCACCTCTGGAGAATGTGGTGTTTGGCAGCAGTTACATCAAACAAGTATCACCTGATGTAAGTAAAGTACCTTTTATAGAAAAGAAAGTGTCTGTGGCAGTCTCCTTTTTCAATTGTGCATGCTAGTAAACCTTGGAGTGGTAAAAAAAAAAAAAAGAAAAGATCATGTTTCAGTGCAGAAACATTCAGAAGTCAACAGGTTGGCTATAATCACTCAGTTTGTGTGTCCAAATGTTTGATAGGTAGTGTCTCTTTGAGCAAGGGTTATTACATGGTCATGGCTGTGAACTCAGATCTGACAGTGTCTCAGGTGCAATGGTGAATTAAATCCAGTGTACATTGTCATTGTATTTGAAGCATAGGGAGAGATGTTGACAGGATACTGACAGATAGGGCGGAAGAAGAGGAAATTACCAGACCACTGTCACTTTTGGCCAGGACTAATTGGCCTCTCCTCACAGAGAAAGATGGCCAGCTAGATCTGCCCTGAGATGTAGTAGTGCGATTGTTCACTGTTGTTTAGATGGAACTGAAGCAGTTTTCCTCATCACTCCTTGGTGCATGAACTAGTAGGGAGGTGGGCATAACAACCCATTAACCACTTTTCAGTTCACTTCAAGGATCTGTGCTGAAGCTGCTATAAAGTGTCACCATGTAGATATTATTGGTTAAGGTTTAGGGTTTCAGGTGAGGGTTAGTGATTTCTAGGGCCAGTTCCACAATGTGCAGTGGCATACGTTTTCTTTAACTGTAGAAGACGTTTGTGGGTATCCTGCTATATGAATCATATTTTGAACATTGCCTTAATTACTTGATGTCTTCCCTTAAATTCTGTTTGACCACAGCTCATGTTGCTTTGTCTCTTTGCATGGTAGCGACTACAAACCAAATGTTTCCAAGTGCTAGAGCAGCCAGAACAGCAGTACTGTTGTTAAAAGAATTCAATAATTTCTCTGTCCCTTGTGACCCCTCAGGGCAGGACATTTCTGGTATCTGAGCACTGTCTGCAGCATGCATTCAGTCTGCACCATAACCTTTGCTCCAGTCTCCTACTAGCCTACCAGGGCCTCTTTGGTTACTTCACCACTATTACCAAGGACCTGCCTTCCTCCCATCGTATGGAACTAGGTATTCTGCACTACAGCTTCACATCAACTCATGTCAGAGTGGGCTTTCAATGGGATGTAAAGCAATGAAATCCAAATTCTTATTTACTGAATTATGGAAAAAATTTATGGAATGTCCTCATTTTTTTCAGCATCAGTGTTTGTTGCAAGTTTTTGTGTTCTCATGTCATTTCACCTGATCCTTGCATATAAACATGTTGTACCCTTTAAACAGACTAGACAACCAGCAACCAGCGAAGTTAATTTAGGCATCTAACTGTGGTTAACTGACCTTAGTTCACTGACAAAATCATACTTGATTAAGTTGGTAAGTTTAACCAGTAGACTAAAACCAAATTGTAATAGCTCCCAAACACAACTCACTGTTGTATCTATGACTCACCAAATCTAATCCACACAAATGGACAGATATTAACCCATCCCAGAGGACCAATAATAAAAGGTTATGTGCAATCTTACTAGCCAAGCCCAGCATGCAAGTCCTATATGAGAGAGTACTCAGAAGACCCTATCCCCGAAGTCAAAGGCACGTCTACATAGGTATGTCCCAACCCTTATAGTGCTGTACCTCAGATCAGCCTGCCTTTCTCTCCCTTTTCCTATTCACTCCAGTTTCCTTCTTGTTGAAAACACCAAGTCCTCTCTATGTCCCACTTACCAGAGACAGTGCACTTCAACTCCTGTCATGTCATCTTTTCACTGTTATGTATATATGTGTGCGCACACACACACACACACACACACATATATATATATATATATATATATTCCAATCTTTCTTTCCATCTTTATGAGTGAGCCCTGGCAAAGCCTCTTGTAACATACTGATACTGTAAAATTTGTACATCTCTGGTAAAAGCACTGTACTGTACTATCTGCCAGCAGTGCTGTCTGATACTATTAATTTATTCAACCTGTGTTACAGGTTCTTTTTAAAGCCTTCAGTATAATTACTCAGCAGTTTTTAAAAGTGAGTCTTAGTAATAGCCTGCTCTTCCTCTGCTTCCTCAGAACAACTCGACTTAGAGGCCCGTCTAGCTGATTTATGTGACCAAGTCAAGGTAAGATCTGTTGAGTGGCTTATTCAGAAAGAAATTATGCAAAATACTTAGATGCAATACGCTTGGCACATTGTTACATTGGTGCCTGGACAGAAGGGGCTAACTATAAATATGGCACAGGGCCATAAAAGTAACGTGAAAATTTTGCATTGGAAGAATGTGTTTGACTGGAGGACATGGGTGTAAAGTACTGACTGCAAGTGTGCAATCATACTTTTTAAGATAAATGATAGAGGTAGCAGCAAGGTATACTAAGGTGTGTGTGTGGGCATACCAATAATTTTTGATGCTATTTGTTTGGCTGTGTATATTGTAGTTTGCTTGTGGTATCAGTGGTTGCCACCTTGTGTTCACCATTAGCAGCGAACTGGGTCTGTTGCTGCATACAGTGGGTACGGAAAGTATTCAGGCCCCCTTAAATTTTTCACTCTGTTATATTGTAGCCATATGCTAACATACTT
>NW_018127940.1:1073258-1089996 GCF_001952655.1 Monopterus albus
TTATTAAAAAAGAAAAACTGAAATATCACATGGTCATAAGTATTCAGACCCTTTGCTCAGTATTTAGTAGAAGCACCTTTTGAGCTAATACAGCCACGAGTCTTTTTGGGACAGAACTGGAGAGGATCTGCAAGGAGGAATGGCAGAGGATCCCCAAATGCCCAAATAGGGTCTTATATAAGGTGTGTGGCTTTCCTAATCACGTCCAATCAGTATAATCAAACACAGCTGGACTCAAATGAAGGTGTAGAACCATCTCAGGGATGATCAGAAGAAATGGACAGCACCTAAGTTAAATATGAGTGTCACAGAGCAAAGGGTCTGAATACTTATGACCATGTGATATTTCAGTTTTTCTTTTTTAATAAATCTGCAAAAATGTCAAATATTCTGTGTTTTTCTGTCAATATGGGGTGCTAATGATGTTAGCATATGGCTGCAATATAACAGAGTGAAAAATTTAGGGGGGTCTGAATACTTTCCGAACCCACTGTATAAGGTGAGCAAAAACATAGTCTGACTGACTGAGCTTAGTCTTCTGATGACACCACAGTAAAGTTTGTTTAGCTGTTTTATTGCATCAGGAGATGCAGTATTGCTGTATATTGAAGCTAAAGTATTTTGATTTCCAAGTACTATTGAATTACACAGAAATCTTAATTGGAGTCAATGGTGAGAATTCTTTGTAGTTGGTGAGTATGTCAGCAAATTGTAGAGAAGAGATGCCATTGAGTCATCTGTGCAGCTAGAGACTGGCAAGTGTTGAGATGTTGCTTCACAGCTGGTAGAATGGCATTTAAAATGAGTTTTTCCATTAGCATTTCAATTATTGTCTGGGTGAGATGACCAGTCCATAGTGGTTGAGTTCTAAACAGGTTAGTTAGAAATGACTGAGGATGTTTTACAAAGCTGTGGAATGATTTATGTAGACGATGGTGGCAATATTATGCACGTCAAGTGCCTCTTGTATGCTTTACTGTAGCACACCTTAATTATTTATTAAATTATTTTCACATGAATGTTTCAGATTAGATATCCAGTGAAACACACAAAGGAAAGTACATTAACTTGCATTTAATTTGGAGACTTCAAGCAGCTTTATAGGATTATATCAAGCAGAGTTTATGATTTATATTATGTAGATCTTAAAGATAACAGTATGTTAGTTAGGGTCTTAGGAGGTCCATGAAGCTAATTTATTTTTTGTGACCAGCTCCCAGAGAGGTAAATGAAACTACCTGCAGCTCATTGTTAAAACTACTGTAAAAAGCCACCTGATGACTAAACAAGTACCAAAATAGTAGGCAACAAATAATTCAGTTGATAGTTGAGGAATGTCAAAATGTCTGTTTTTCCATATTTTACTTATTGTTATGCAGTGTCTTCTTGCATAGAACTGACATATTTCTTGATGCGGGGGTTTGGAAAGTATGCTTGCTCACTTGAGCTTTCCGGTGGGCGAATTGTGTGTTTTCAGCAAAAAGCAGATTCCCCTGATGAACTTGCAGAACTCGTGAATATGAACCTGGCTCAGCTCTGCTCTCTGCTCATGGCTCTTTGGGGTCAGTTCCTAGAGGTGGTGTCCCTGCAGGAGCATGTTGCTGCCCTACTATCTATGGAGCACCATACACTAAGAGTGAGTCCCAGCTTCTTAGTTCATCTCCATTTTAGATATCTGACTAGTTATCTATGAAAGACAGTTATCCTTTTTTTTTTTCTTCTAATAAATTATACTCAGACCTCTGAGCAATTCTTTTGACTGACGTACTCTGTAATGTGATATTATCACAGGTAAGGCGGTTTGCTGAGGCTTTCTTTTGTCTCGAGCATCCAAGAAATTCTGCATTGGCGTATCAGGAACTACAGTAAGTTGCAGGGGCATGTTCATCTTTATTGTGAAATACTGTATATTGTTGCTATTAAGCTGCCAAGCCTGTGCCAGTACTTGCTCATCTGAAATACTATAGCCTAAATATAGAAAATCCTGACTGTTTTATTGTACCCCCCCATCAGTGCTCACAGTCACCAGCAGATGACTAATGCTATAAAAAGCTCCAGCTACTTTCTGTCTTTACCTCCACTTCCTGTGGAATGTGCAGACCTGGATGGTGATGTTAGCTCCTTGCCGATCATCTTTGAAGATAGATACCTGGATTCTATCACTGAAGGTAGGTTACACAGTATTGGTGCTGTTATATGTAAAATCATTAGTAGTCATCTCTAAATATCTTTAATCAAATTTGAACTTTTTTTATTTATGTATGGGTTTTTTTTTTTTTTTTCATGATGGACCCTGGCTGGGAATGCACAGTACAAGGAGTGGCTCAGTGTCCAGTAAACCAGACAAGGCCAGCTCCAAGGACTGCAGTGCAGCAGCCAGCCCCATACCCGAGTCTCAGTATGCCCCGGTGGATAACACTTGGCCAGACAACTATGATCCACCACCTAAATCCAAGGGCAAGTCAGTCAAACTGAAGAAAAATTCAAAGACTGAAAACTCCAAGAAGCTGATAAGACAGGGCTCCAAGGACTCTGTGGTTTTGGTGGGCTATAAGAATCTCAAAGCTCCTTATGCAGACACCAGCGCAAAGTACAAGGAAGGGGAAGCTCCCCTAAACCAAGAAGAACGAGATCAGGGGGACTCTAGTGGTTTTTTAAGGACTAATGCCAGTTCGGCTTTTGACTCTGGTGCCACATCAACAGTATCTGAAAACAGTGCTGTTAATTCTGTTGCGGATGACAGTGTAGCTACTGCTGCTTGTCATAAAGATTTCTTTAAAAATCCTACAAACTTGGATGTACAGAATAATCCTCAGGCAGGTACTGCGGCTATCACTTCACACAACCAACCACTTCACAAAGATGGGCAAGCTGACCACAGTGTCCAAAAGCTCCCACAATGGTCTGCTGGGCTGAAGCAAATTGAGGTGAAGCCAAGTAACAAGGACCCATACCAAGGGGATAAAGTAACAGTTCTTCTACCATGTCGGAGTGATGGAGCACCAAGTAGTAATATTCCTGAAATAACCCAGACAAACCTCTGTGACTCACCGCTGTCTGTGATGGACTGTGCATTTGAAAGGCCAGGTAAAGAGACAGCACAGCGTAGCCAGTCCTGTCTGGTCTCAGTTCATGTAAAGAGCGATTGTGTCAGACTCCCAGATGGAGGAGCCCCCAGTGCTTCGTCTCGCCTCTCAGACTCAGGCATTGAGAGTGAACCCAGCTCCTTTGCCACTCAAGTTGTTCCAGGACTGCAAACTTGTGCTGGGCTGGGTGTTGCTGAATCAGGTGTTGCTGCCCCACAGCCTGAGAGGCCCCTCCTGGGTCCTGCACCATGGCCTGTTCAACAAAGTACTGCACAGAAGCTCGCTGGGGCAGGAGAAAATCTTTACCCAGAAAATTCCAGTGGTGTCAGTGGAGTCCAGTCGTCTCTCACATCTATCAACTCTTTGCCCTCAGATGACGAGGCCGAAGGTTCCTCTAGGAGTTCCAGCGGAGCTGAAGTCCGAGGCAGGAAGTCCAGTGTGTTGGTGCAGGAGCAGAGTGTAGTCTTCTCTGGGGATATCAGACTTGTATATGATGTGGCCTGCACCCCTAACACTGGTGCAAGTGATTCCCAACTTATTAAACCTGCCTTTGACTTGGAAATAGACCCCAAATTAATAGGCATTTCTGAATTCAGACTAGAGGGAGCTGCTGGCTCTGGGACTGGTAAAGAACCCCGTAGTGAACCCCGTAGTGAACCCCATACTGCCTGCCCCTCCAGTAATTCTGGCACCAGTAGCACTGACCTGGTAAAACGTGGGTTGGTAGAGAACTACTTTGGCTCATGCTCCAGCACAGATGTTTCTGAGATCAGTCCTGTAGAAACATCTGCTATCACACTGGGAATCCAGACAGGACCCCAGGCTGAGGAGGATGAGGGCGAGACGGAGCATGAGATGATCGAGAACGGTTACTACGAGGAAGGTGATGGCTATGCTTTTGTGAATGGTGTTGTTGATGAAGAGCGAACAGAGGCTGGGGACACAGCTGCTCAAGAGACACATCTTCTGTTTGGACAGCTTAGCATCAGCTACCTCCATGAAACAAAGGATTTATCAAAAGCTCCTCTCTGCTCCAA
Organism: Monopterus albus; assembly: GCF_001952655.1. Lineage (NCBI taxonomy): Eukaryota > Metazoa > Chordata > Actinopteri > Synbranchiformes > Synbranchidae > Monopterus > Monopterus albus. Next base: position 1,077,382 of record NW_018127940.1, read on the forward strand.
CCGAGCCTCCAGCAGCATTGGATATAGCTTTGGAAGACTTCCTTGTCCCTCCACCTCGCTTTCCTCTAGCCTGCGGTGGTATGAATATGCACCCACACCACAGATGAAAGCGTGAGTCACTCAATAATATACTTTATACAGATATTTGTCCAGTTTCACACATTATAAATTAATGTTCATCAACTTATTAAATTGTAAATGTGCAGATTCATCAAAGCCAAGGAAGAAATGAAGCATTTAAGGCTACCTGGCATCTTGTACAGTGAGGTACCTGAGCTGGCATCCAGCGTACCCTATTTCAGCTTGGAGGAAGATGAAAACTGTGAAGAAGGCATCCATCTCATAGTCTGTGTTCATGGACTAGATGGTAGGAAACTCATCTTCCAAAGGAAATTTGTTTCTTTTTAGTATTTTTTTGTGTTCAAAAGTCATTTATATGTTTTTCATGTTCCCTTTAATAATGCAGGTAATAGTGCAGATCTAAGACTGGTGAAGACTTACCTGGAGCTTGGACTGCCTGGTGCTCGTATAGATTTCCTGATGTCTGAGAGGAACCAGGTCAGTGGATAATGACACGAACAGTGTTTAAAACTACTATTAAACTTGGGAAAGTTGTGCCTATTGTTGAGTTTAAATGGGTAACATTGGGTTTTCTGATGTCGTACTTGAGTCTATTTTTGAGGAGCTAACACAAGACATCAAAATATATTGGAGTCTTGTGCTTGTTCATTTCATGTTCCTTTCATCTACAGAATGACACCTTTGCTGACTTCGAGTCAATGACGGACCGACTGCTGGATGAAATAGTCCAGTATATTCAGATATACAACCTCACAGTGTCAAAGATCAGGTAAGATGTTTGTCTCTACTGAAATGAAATATGAGAACATGTATTAAGAAAAAAAAATCAAGGATAAGTAGCTGCATGAGGCAGTGAGACACGATTAAACCCATGTGTGTATTTTGAAACCCACTTTATAATCCATATTGCTGATGTTAAACATATGGTTATTTAAATTTTATGTCAGTAGCGCAGTTGGATATTAATGTTGTTTGGTGTCTATAAGCCTCTGTATTCATTATTTACAGCTTTGTGGGTCATTCATTGGGGAACCTTATAGTCCGCTCAGTGCTAACCAGGCCAAGGTTTAAATGTTACTTGAGCAGGCTTCACACCTTTCTTTCCCTCTCTGGACCTCACTTGGGCACACTGTACAACAGCTCTGCTTTGGTCAACACAGGTAAATGTCAAAACATTCAGTTGATGTTGGCAGAAATTCCGGGAATGCCTGTCAATTAGCTAATTGACAGTGTCTGTGATTGTATTCTCTGTCTGTGTACTCTCAGTGGTGGATCATGTTAAGTAATTGTTCAACTTTGTTCATAGGCCTTTGGTTCATGCAAAAATGGAAAAAGTCAGGGTCGCTCCTGCAGCTTACGTGTCGTGATCACTCTGATCCTCGCCAGAGTTTCCTCTACAAGCTTAGCAAGAAATCGGGTTTGTTTTTTTTATTTTATACCAAAGACAGGCTGTACAGTATATGTGGAATATGAGACTGTAGAAATAACCTTTCTATTCATATGCATTTGAAGGTCTTCAGTTTTTCAAGAATGTGGTGCTGGTGGGGTCACTGCAGGACCGCTATGTCCCCTACCATTCTGCTCGAATAGAAATGTGCAAAACTGCATCAAAGGACAAGCAGACAGGTGAGTTAAAGTTAAAGCAAGATGGCAGTCCTAAGGGCTCTGACAAACCAAGCTGCAGTCTGGCATTGGGAGCTGTATTTCACCAACCAGCCTCATTATTATTTGCAAACTATGGTGTGTAGTTTGTAAGTATTTGGACAGTGACAAGACTTGTTTTGTTTGTTTTTTGTTCTTTTTTTTTTGGTGCTACTTTTAAGGTTGATGGAAGGTGTTCTTCCTTCTGTTCCTCATTTATTTTCTGAATTCTTGATGTTCCCCTGTCCTCATTTTCTTTATTTCTTTTAAAAAAATGACTCAGTTTTATTGCATCATACAGTTCTACACACTGGATCTTAAATTGACTGAGGAAAATGGAATGGATCAAACCGATGGAATGGATCAAAGCCATGTTAAGCATGTTTCCCTCTTGTCTATACCAGGTCCTGTGTATGCTGAGATGATTGAGAACCTGCTGCTGCCAGTACTTCAGAACAAAGACTGTAATCTAGTGCGATATGATGTCATTCATGCCCTGCCCAACACAGCCAACTCTCTTATCGGCCGGGCCGCCCACATTGCCGTCCTTGATTCTGAGATCTTCCTGGAGAAGTTCTTCCTTGTTGCAGGCCTCAGGTTCTTTCAGTAGAACTGTGGCAGAATCAAACACATGACTGGATGAGAGAAATGTGGAGCTAATACCTCACATCTAAACTTTATTCTACTTATGCTATCTAGATTATCACTTGGTTTTTAAATATATATACTTTTCAGAGACATGGTCAAAATCACAATTTCTTTAATGTTTATTTTAGAATTACAGTGCATATGGATTTCCTCATTTTTATTTTTCTACTGCAATGTTTTAAACATAGTTTCAATTTTTAGTGTTTGGGGAATGATTTCTCCCATCATATGCTATATTCTCAGTGTTATTTATGTGTTAGAGATTTACTTTCTCCAAGTTATTCAGTTAATTTTAGATGCTGAAATGGAAATGTAGCTGCTACACAAATGAAATGGTTGTATTGGTGAGCTGGCCCAAGTGAAGCCTGCGTGTACTGTCCTCACCATTGCAAATGTGTTTCCACCAGTTTTAAGAGAGACTGCATTGATTTGCACCACAACTACATTTTACAAGCTTTTGTACTGAAAATGGTCATTTGTACAAGTTACTTTTTTATCAAAAAGTTTTTGTTATTTTTAAAGGCAAAGATTGCATTTGAAATAGGACTGTAGCTCAGATTTGCATCCTTGGCTTTGGTCTTAACATTTTATGCTGTTCCTCGCCATTGCAGGATTCTACTCATTACCCAGCCTGGTGTTGGGAGAATAAAGCTTTGCCTACAACATAACTAGATCTTATTACAGGGGATTTAAGCAATGATCATGATTAATCAAAAGCACATGTAGGAAATATTAACTTGTTTTATTTAAAGTATTTGGTTGGTATCATTTGGTGGTTATTTATGTGTTTAACCTAGAAAATGTTGCTTGGAATTTTAAATAATGTTTCTTGAACAACAGTTTATATATCATCATACTCTACCATTAAATATGCATCTTATAAAGTTGGTTATGATTTTTCTTTCTCACAGGATTTTAGTTGTGTGACAGTCTGGTCATAAAGCGTTTTGATCACAAAATGCAGGAAATAGATCTATCACGAATAAAATCTTTAGATTGTAATTGGGGTTCCTGCAGTTTATAAATGAATTAACTCATTTTGACATTAGTTTAAGTCTGGTTTTGATTTAAATTGATATACTCTAGGCTATATGCACTATTAGCAATAGTAATCATATAGTTTCTTTGGTACTTCAACTTCAAAGTTTGTATTGTTGTTGTAGTGCCATTTTTTTCAAGGATTATTCTGGCATTTCTACTTTAGTTTGGGGATTTACATTTCTTTGTTTCCAATGAATCCTGTGGTCCTGCAGATGGCGACATCACAGTAAGATGTCCTGTAGAAACCTACAGTAAATGTGGGAATTTCTGGTATTAATCTACATACTGTAGGTTTGTACGTGGCCTCAGAAATATTGCATTAGAAATAGGACTGTAGCTCAGATTTGCATCCTTGGCTTTGGTCTTAACATTTTATGCTGTTCGTCGCCATTGCAGGAAATATGTAGATTTTAACTTGTCATTCGCTCAACTACTGTATATTTTACCACTCTGACCTAGAGTTTAATAGCTTTTCTGCAAATTTAGTAGTTCTTGAACCAAAGGTAGGTAATTAAAACAAAAAAAAAAACCTCATGTAACTGATAGTATTTACCACTACTAACAACAGCCTCAACTGTTCCCAGCCACTGACCAACAACACTTAATGTTTGGTCACCTATAATTAGCACGAGATGGCCGTACCAATACAGAATATGGGGGTATTTACCTGTTTTGTACTGCATTGAATTATGTTAATACTCCTATATGTTAGAGGGAGATATTTATTTTTAGTTATGGTACCTGCGAAATAAAATGAAAATAACTATTGATTTGAATGTGAAAATAGTGTGAAGGTTTCCAACACTGATTGTACTCCCCTCCCCCGGAAACAAATGGGATGGCTCTATCAGTAGGATTTCACAATGGCATATGAAGCGGACAAGCTGACGTCTTACTTCTATCATGTCCTCAGTTGATAAATGAAAACTGTGTGAAGCACGTAGAGAAAGCCTACGAGCGTAATTTTAAGTCCTTCGCCTCGTACGACGTGAGGGTAAGTAACTTAATGCTTCCTAACTAGCTAAATTAGCTGTCAGCCTTAGTGTTGCACTTGTTGCTTTAGGTTGTTAACAGTCACCGTCCCATCCAACCAAACGCACACTTTTCCCTTAGGGACATTATGCGTAACATTACTACGACAGGTAGTAGAAAGACACTATAAAAGTTGTTTTCACTCTAACTTTTCCTGTATATGATTTAAACATGCGCCAATTACTTAAGCTACATAGAACTAGGGTTTGCTAGTCGAGAAACATTATGTTAAATAACGTTAACGTATCAGGCGACCTATTTGGAGAGTACCGGCGCATCCAAAAAAGAGGGTTAAATGCACAGCAGTTCACTAATACGTTGGCTTATTCTGTAAGAAAAACTCAACACTAATGTGCACTGCTTCCCCAGAACCGAAAAGCTGGTTCACCCTGTTGTTTTCATGTGGTGTGAGTGTAAGTTGTGTTTTCCTGTTTATTCGGGAACCCCTTGTTCCTTTACAGTTTAATGGGCTGACACTTAAGACAACTTGCATGGAGCGGGGGAGGCTGTTTCTTGCACAGCCAGCACTGCGCTCAGAAGTAGGGATTATAACAGTCTTGGAGGGGAATTAAGGATGCAGATGGCTGCTCTCATGTGATGCCGCGTTTCACCCCGCTCAGCTACAAGGGGGATGTGTGGAGACCACAGCCAGTACTGTTTGGACTGGTGGTAAACTTGGGATGGGAGGTGGGATGCAGAGAATACTGATGTAGCTTATACACCTGAGTGCATTTTGGATTTGTGGCTGAGAAAGGTTGGTATGGTTTCACCTCACTCAGTGGCAGTTCAGTACTGCTCATGCATTTCACTAGCTGTTTCTGATGTTCCAGGCATTTGCTGGAATATGACAGCATCACATTGTTTTTAGTACTTGAATGCTAATGTGCACTGAAACTTGTATCTGTTTTGTCCAATACAGCTCATAGATAAATCTATATGGGAAAGTGTTCAACATAAGCCAAACAAATGCTACTAAAGGAGGAAAATAATTGGCCAAACACTGCATTACAAGTATAGCTGAGAAGTCTATTCTATACTTGAACACGAGACCAAGAGACCATCCACATTCTTGTACAAAGTATTTTTATCATTAGAAATCTGTTTATATGTTTCAGTCTTGGAGCTTCACATATGAATTGCTCAGAAATCACATCTAAAATCTTTTCTTCCAAGATCTCAGTAATCAAAATTAGCATTTAACTGTCATCACAAACTGTATGCCAGTGTATATTTTTATAATTACAAAATATCCATACAATATAGCTCACATTATAGTGTCTGAATTGACCAGAGTACATTGCTGCACCACTCATTATTGGCATAGATGATACTGAAGAATGACTTCACTTCCAAGGCTCAAAGTAAATAATGGTTTAAAAATTATGTAGGCACTTTGTATAAATTGACAGTGTGAAAATATACTTGGTCTTTTTTATTTGTACCATGTCATGGTAAGGGTTCAGTATAGTTTGACTGTCATAAACAAGTCAGATATTTAATCTACTGGAATTTCAGGTTTGTTGTATTTTTTTTATTTTTTTTATACCTGTTTGTTCTGACACCCAGAGATGTGCATGAGGCTGTGTTTGAACATGCCCATAAAAACCATGTTTTACAGCAGCTACTACATCTTGTTTTGTATACTGAATGCACTATTTTTTATTTTCTTCTGATTTATCTTAACAATATGTTTGCCCAAAGATCTCTTACCATGCTGGTTGGTTGTTGCATTAAATTTTGTATATATATTTTCTACTTGCATGAGATTGGCCAAGAACTGGCTTCTTCATTCACAGATCGTGTGTGTGTGTGTCCCTTGTATTTGCTTCTCGTTTCTTTTGTTCCTGGTCATTGTCCGGAGTAGAATTTAAGGGGTTTAGAGTCGGCGCACAGCAGTAATTAACCTGATTAATTGATTTTGAGAGGCTAATCAGATGAGCTTCATACGAGTTGGGGCTTAGGGTCAGCATAACTGGGGCAGGCTTCAGGTGAGGCTTGGTTGCACATAGATTGTCCCCCTCTATCATGGCCATTTGTTTTAGTTTGGTAAACAGAATCTGCAATATAACTGTTACTTTTTATAATTTTTGCTGCTGTAGTTAGAAACAGAATCCACAGGGGTTATCTGATCAATGTTTTTAGTTAATGGCTGTTAGTAGGATTACAGTACGATAGGCTTATTGAATTTGTCTATGGATTTTTCTGTTATACATTAATAAGCTATTGTAGTGTTCGTTGATGATTTACATCAAGATGCTTTTTAAGTTGGACTATTGTTTATTTGAATGTTTTTTTTTTTTTTTTTCTTTTTGGGTGTTTCCTCTGGGAGATAACTGGTGATCAAACATTTGGCATCTGAACTCCTCAGAGGGACAAGCCATGTAGAGTTAATCTTGGCTGTGGGATAATGGGAGACACCCGTGTACACGTCTTAGTATGAGGTTGTTCTGAAAATGTTCAAATTTGACTTTCTTTCAGTTTGTTATTCTGATCTGAGACTAGTTAATAACCAGTTTTAAAGTTCATCTGACATCATTCATACTGAACTGTGTTTTATGTGACTTTGCTTCTGTATCTCACTTTTGATGTCATCAGTTTTTTTGTTTAGTTTTTTTTTTTTTTTTTGTTTGTTTGTTTTAGATACAGTATGGATGAGCTGCCTTGGAACAGATAGAGTCGAGGACAGAGGGAACAAGAGAAGGCTGAAGCAGTTTAATACAAACAAAGTACTTATCACAGACGTACACCAGATATTATGTCCAACTCGATAAAGCGGGAGAGAACCATTTGTGTTCTCCTCCCCAACAAAAAACAGCTCGACGTCACTGTTGGGGTGGGTGTTTAATATGTCTGTAGCTCTCCAATTGACTGCCACCAAGATGTTTTAACAGATGGTCTGTTTATCACTACTATATTGAGTTCTTATTTCTTTTTCTCTTCACCTGCTCCAGCCAAAGTCCACAGGGCAGGATGTTTTTAATCATGTGGCAGAGCATCTTGGAATCAAAGAGCTGCACTTTTTTGGCCTCACAGTGGTGAAGGGTAAGTTCATTCCTCAGTGACCCCTAAACCTCTGAACTGGAAAGTGTTGTTCATAGAAATGTTGTCAGAAGAACCCATATGATCATGGGATAGGACATTTTGTTGATCAGTTCTTGTTACATACCACTCTGCAGCAGTCGGTGAGATTGTAAACGAGCATCATGTTTGCATTATGAGAACAGTTTACTGCAGGGCTGAGCAGTTCCAAGATGAATTTTGCCTTCTCAGTCTGCATAATCGAATGGTATAATCCTCTCTACTTAACTTTCTGTTTCTTTGAGGTCCCCTTTTGTTTCTTTGCACAAATATGTTGAAATGCCTTTGTAGTCTTGTGTGGCTCACCACTTGAACAAGAAGCCTTTTGTTTTTGTGGCGTTGGTTCAGCGATCACTTAGCCCAAATTCCTTCAATATTAACTTCATTAAGCCTGGAATGCACCCATGCATTCCTCCCCTTCACCGAGGGGAGGGATAGATTGATAATGGGAAGAGGAGGGTGGGAGTGGAGGCAAAAGATGTAGAGGGACTCGTCATGGCACAGGCCGCCTTACTCTTACTCAAAGGCTCCAGTGAAGGTTGAGAGGTGAAGGAGCTGGAATGAGTCAGGCTGAGAGCGATGGGTAAAGGAACAAGTTGTGAAACAGCTCAGTGAGCATGATTTGGCTGCACAAAGTTGAATAGGGTCATTAGAAAATGCCCATGTCCTGACTCATGAGGCTGAAAGTGATGCAGCATCCTCATTCTCAGCAACAAACAGCTTTTTTTTTTTTTGCCTTTCTACTGACAAAATTCAATTTTTTTTTTTATTTAACAGCATTAACATTGGTAAAGTGTTACATTTGGGAAGATTCAAGCTGTCCTGTGTTGTCATTAGCTTCCTAGTAGCCTCATTCACAAAGAGAAGAACAGGCTGTTTCCTTGGGAATCCTGTTGTTGGGCACATTTTACGCTTGATTACATTACTCTTTGTTTGCTGGTTAACTGTCTAATTTGTTTTGTATTTTGTTTTGTTTTTGGGTTGTTATTTTTTTTTTGCCTTTCTCCATCCCAGACAATGAGCACATATTTTTAGAAATGGAGGAGAAACTGACTAAGTATTTTCCAAAGGAGTGGAAGCAAGATTCAGGAAAGGTAAGAGAGCCCGTTGCATTTTGCTGTGTCCCACTCTTCTCACTGTGACTCATGCTAGGTAATTGGGAGCCACACATCAGTGGCCTACATGTCAGTTTTATTTAGAATAACAAAACGATGGTAGTGCTCATGGGCCTACTCTGACATCTCTTTCTATGTACAGGGATCACAGAGGAAACCCTTGCCTCTAGTACTCTGCCTCAAAGTGCAGTACTACATAGAGAATGGTAGACTCCTTTGGTATGTTGCGCTATACTGTACAGCTGTTTCAGTACTTGTCTTTTTTTTGTCATCCCTGCTGACATCTTTTTTGTACCTCTCACTCCTTTTTCTTTGGGTGTCTGGTACCAGTGAACGAAAGGCACGGTATCTCTACTACTCTGACGTGCGGGAACGGGTGCTTCGCTCTGAATGTCGTCAGCAGGAGGAGGTGTACTTCCAACTAGCAGCTTACGCCCTACAGGCTGACTTCGGTGACCACCCACTTCCCAGGGAGGATATAGAGATCAAGCCTTACTTTCAACCCAAGGATTACTTTCCCCCTTGGGTAGGTGTTGCCATGTGGCAGCAGCATTTTAAAAACAGCTCGTATCTAATGCGTTCTTAAATTTAATAGGTTTGTCCTTAATAGATTTGAATGTTTTTTATATTTTGAGATAATATTGTGATCCCTGCCTAATACATGTCTGTCTCTTGCTCTTTCTGTAGATTGTAGCTAAACGTGGAGTAAACTATCTCCTCTGCCATGGGCCCAAAGTGCATCAGGAGCTGTGGGGCATGTCTACACGTGATGCCATCCTGCACTTCATCAGGGAGTCTTGTTGGTTGGAGGATGTACCTGTCACGTTTTACAGATTGCAAAAGGTTATGAGTCAATTTAGTACTCCCATGTCATACTGAGTTTTTCTAGGACCCCGTACTGTGCTCATTTGCATATTTTGATTTGTATCATTAAAATAAGAATTGATTATTTGGGTTTTTGGGTAATATTTTAATCTATGACCTTTCCAGGGGTATTTCTTCCCTCTAACTGAAATAGTCTCTCCCAACACAAATACAGTTAGTTTGGCTTCATTTGAGCTGTGCTGGACATTATATGTGTAGGGAGGTTATGTAACCCCCATTTATTCCTGTTTGTCCTCCTCATTTCAAAATCACTCATCTATTGAGTGATGTTTTGCAGGCTGGCCCATTTATTGTGTAATGTGCTATCACTTTAAATGTGGTGTTAGCAGCTGCTTAGTGTTTCCCAGTGAGAAGAGGAGCTTAACTGTGAAATAGCTGTCTTATCTGAACTGCCCAGATAACTCTCTGACATCCCATCATTCATTTGTCCAGGACAAAAAGGAAGAGAGAGGAACAGCAATGCTTGGTTTGACCCTACGAGGAATGCAGGTTTATCAGGTGTGTGCATGTGCGAGTGTGTCATTAATGCCCAGTATGTAGTGTCAACACACAAGTACACAAATGTAAATCTGGGTTGGCTCAAAAATTCAGTCTCTCTAGCTGTACTCCTATGAAACCTCTGGTTAGATGTGTGAAGAATGTGGGGTTGCCACCAACAGCAGTGCATGAGGAGATAGGAGCATCTGCTGTGCCTGTCACTTGTTTGATCTGTCCGTCAGGGGCCATCTGGGAGGATTAGGGCTCCAGGCCTGGTTCAGTAAAGAGCCAACAAACTGAGATACCTTAAGAAGCCTTTGGCTTCTTCACCAAGTCCAGATGGCTCCTGTGAACAAAAAGATGACTGATTATTTATCACTATTTTTAAAATCTATCAAAGTAGATTACACATCCAGAAATCCATGCTGCTTTTTTCAAACACAAAAGTCAAGAAGCATTTGAGTGATTTATTTTAATTCTATGTGTATTTGTAGGAAGTAAACAACATTAGACAGCTGCTGTACGACTTCCCTTGGTCAAATGTGGGACGCCTCACCTTCCTGGTATTCACACTGCTCATTTCCAATCTCTATTAAGCTTAGGTGGAATCCTTTTAATAATTTAATGGTTAATGGTTTGGTTGCTATGTACACTAAGTGTAATGTTTTCCCACTCAGGGTAAGAAATTTGAGATCCAACCAGATGGCTTGCCATCAGCCAGGAAGTTGGTTTACTACACTGGGTCATCATTCCGCTCTCGCCACCTCCTCCTGCACCTGAGCAGCAGCCATCGTGTCTACCGCAGCCTCCTGCCTGCCCTCAAACACCTCCGCCAGCTGGAGGAGAGCGAAGGTACAGGAAGGAGTGAATGCAAATGAATATTAGTGATAATTTGGTTGGGGGCCACTTGAAATCAGCAAAACACTTTAGCAGCCACTGGAAGTAAAATGCATAACTTAAAGATAAGGCCGGTCATTTTCTATATTAATAATATTTTCAGCAATCTCCATCCAGAGACTGACACAGACGATGAATTGCCTCTGCACACGGTTAATGTCTGTCAGTGTGTCAGTTCTGGATTAACATCTTTGCCTGTGCCATAAACTTATGCTATTGTTCAGAAAGGATTAAAAACAGAGTGAAACGTGCTGCTGCGCTGAGCGACATGTTTACTAATGAAGAAACATCAGACCCGAACGTGACTAGCTGTAAAGCTCGAAGAATTGTGACATTAAGGCTCAAAAATGGCTGCAGGTCACATGACTCATGGATCTTTAAATAATTCCAGTCGATTTAAGATCCATTGTTTTTTGTAGGAGGTGGTGCGGTTAAGTCATTTTTTCCAAGCAAAAAAATCAAAAGAGTTCCTGTTCAGTAATTGATATATAGTAGTTTATACACAGAATACAATTTTTCATTTGTTACATTTGGAAAAAAGACAACGCAATCATCTTGAGTTGTCTATTGTTCATTTCAGAGAAAAAATGTTACAGAGAATCGTACATCAGTGATGACCTGGACTTGGACCCCCCAGGCAGTGAGAATAGCCCTGGTCTGTCCCGACACTCCACCAACAGCTCTGGAATTGAAGCCGATGCCCGCCAACACAGCATTTTCACAGAGATGGCCTCCATGGAGGAAGAAGGTCAACAGCAGTCAGTGAAGTGTTTCAGCTCAGCAGCCAGCTGTGGCAGCTCCTGCACCTCTGGGTTTGGTGCAGACAATAAGACTCAAATAGAAGAGGAGGTGTGGCAAGAGGAAGGTCAGAAAGTTTTTAGACAAACATTTGTGCAGGAAATTGTATTAATCATTCTGCATGTACAGTTGTTACAGAAAGTATTCAGACCCCCTTAAAATTTTCCACTCTTTATATTGCAGCCATATGCTAAAATCATTTAAGTTCATTTTTTCCTCATTAATGTACACACAGCACCCCATATTGACAGAAAACACAGAGTTTTTGACATTTTAGCAGATTTATTAAAAAAGAAAAACTGAAATATCACATGGTCATAAGTATTCAGACCCTTTGCTGTGACACTCATATATTTAACTTAGGTGCTGTCCATTTCTTCTGATCATCCCTGAGATGGTTCTACACCTTCATTTGAGTCCAGCTGTGTTTGATTATACTGATTGGATGTGATTAGGAAAGCCACACACCTGCCCATATAAGACCCTACAGCTCACAGTGCACGTCAGAGCAAATGAGAATCATGAGGTCAAAGGAACTGCCTGAAGAGCTCAGAGACAGAATTGTGGCAAGGCACAGATCTGGCCAAGGTTACAAAAAAAATTTCTGCTGCACTTAAGGTTCCTAAGAGCACAGGGGCCTCCATAATCCTTAAATGGAAGACGTTTAGGACGACCAGAACCCTTCCTAGAGCTGGCCGTCCGACCAAACTGAGCTATCGGGGGAGAAGAGCCTTGGTGAGAGAAGTACAGAAGAACCCAAAGATGACTGTGGCTGAGCTCCAGAGATGCAGTCGGGAGATGGGAGAAAGTTGTAGAAAGTCAACCATCACTGCAGCCCTCCACCAGTCGGGGCTTTATGGCAGAGTGGCCCGACAAAAGCCTCTACCTCAGTTCAAGACACATGAAAGTCCGCATGGAGTTT
>NW_018127940.1:1090231-1151427 GCF_001952655.1 Monopterus albus
CGTGACTGTTCTTGAATGGCCCCGCCAGAGCCCTGACTTAAACCCAATTGAGCATCTCTGGAGAGACCTGAAAATGGCTGTCCACCAACGTTTACCATCCAACCTGACAGAACTGGAGAGGATCTGCAAGGAGGAATGGCAGAGGATCCCCAAATGCAGGTGTGAAAAACTTGTTGCATCATTCCCAAAAAGACTCATGGCTGTATTAGCTCAAAAGGGTGCTTCTACTAAACACTGAGCAAAGGGTCTGAATACTTATGACCATGTGATATTTCAGTTTTTCTTTTTTAATAAATCTGCAAAAATGTAAAAAATTCAGTGTTTTTCTGCCAATATGGGGTGCTGTGTGTACATTAATGAGGAAAAAAATGAACTTAAATGATTTTAGCATATGGCTGCAATATAACAAAGAGTGGAAAAATTTAAGGGGGTCTGAATACTTTCCGTACCCACTGTATATGGAGTGAAATAATTTGTTTTCTCAGGTGGTATGAATCACAGAAGCTGTGTGCCATACTGACCTTGTATTTATGTAGCCACATTTGCTGATGTTTGTGTTTTGTTACAGCCACAGCAGATTATAAATAATTGGATTTCTAAAATGCTTTTTCTAGAGATCAAGACCAATGTTAGAAGTCCAAAGGAGGTTCACGTGGATGATCCTGATGAGATGTTCCAGTTGGCTGATCTTCTTGAAGGAGTGTCAGTGGACTGTGCTGAACTCTTCTTAGGGACTTGCTCTTCAGGTATGAATAATATGATTGTGACATACATGGTAATGTGTAAACTACACCAGCGAAAATAAAATTGCTTACATTCTCAAATTGTGATTGCTTTGTCAAAATTGACCAGTAAAATCTACAGAAGACAAAGTTTGCCCCCCAGACAATGATGAAGATCTTGGGAAATTGCATAGCAAAGATGTGTTAAAACAGGTTGGTCATAATCATCTTTCCTTTTACCTTGTTTTTCTGTGTGACCTTTGGATTTCAGTGTTATACTTTCTTACATTTGTAACCTTTTATATTCTGTCTCTACCCAAGACACTGAAACCTAGCCACAGTCTAGATGATGTTCATCTGCTCCCAACTCCAGCATCCCTAGAGACGACACTGTTGCCTGATTCTTCCCACAGCTATACCTCTGGGCTCCCAGATGCTTCAACAAACACAAAGACCACGGTTGATAATGGTTATCACCCCGATTTGCACTGCCAAGCCAAACCATCTTTCTATGGCCATGGGTCTACCAACTGCCTCTCACTGGACATGTTAGGTGATGAACAGTTCCTGGAATACATCATTTAAATATGTCAAGTGCTGATGCCCACAAATGTGCTGCTTTCGTCTTCCATTATAGTGCATCTTAGTTCTTAAGTTGTAAACACGACTGTTTTTCTGTGTAGTGATGATGTCAGTGTCTGCTTCAAACTAAGACATTGTCAGAAAGGACAGAGCCCCTCATTCCTCTTGGCACAACTGTAGAACAAAACAGATCTAATTAATCAACAATTCAATCAGTAAATGGCATATTTATTAATGTTGTATATTGTGTACATACTACTTGCAGTATTTTATTATATCTCAACATTTCTAGTCAGTTGTCTTTTGTAAAGTTAAAAGCATTTATGTGAATAGGTTAATGTGGAGGGCATTATTCTGACAGGCACAGATATTTAAATATTTTAAGGCCATGCAGTGATGCACTGTGTTTCACATTAATGAAATGGGCCTCCACTCCCTTGCCATTAGCTTGTTTGCTAATGTAAGAACTAAATGTATTTGTTTTATTCAGGAGACTCTCCAGAAGACACTTGTTACTTTTTGTGCACCTTCCATCCCTTTGCCCCCCTTTTTTTTTTTAAATCATATTTTATAACTTGTAGTGTGCCCTTTCTTGCTTTGCCTATTAGTCTGCTACATCAGTATTGCAGCTAATGTGGAAAATTCAATTTATACAGCTGGGATTCATCTCAAGCATACCCATTCTATAATGTACTCCTGTTTTGTAACTATAACATAAAAGTGTCGTTACAGCAAAGTGTATCTGCTGTGTTTTTGTATCGTGTAACCTCCAAACAAAGAGCTTGTGTTGGCTTTCTCTGACATTATTTTTGGTTTTGGCAATAATTGGTTTGCAAATGAACTGAGGTAATGTGAGGTTACTGGAAAAGAATGTCATTAAACAACTTAATGCCAGTAATGTTTGAACAAACCTGGCAGTATTAAATCACAATAATGAACAAGTCATTTTTATCTAAAGCACTTTTTAAAGATGATAAAAATAAATTCTTAATGCCACTAAATGAAATCAAATGTTTGGTCTCTTTGTACTGTTGCATCAGTATAGTGTCAAGTTTGTTTAAATTTGTTGCCCATTTTTTTGAGTGCATTTATTAATTTTGGCAAAGCGTGAGTACCAGTCGTTCCACTTCTCGCGAGATTTTGATATTACGTTTGCGGAAGTTTACATCTCGTTTGGGAAAACGTGTTCACAGTATCCGTGAGAAGCGGGGTATTGATTGTCTGTCTGTTCTTTTGAATGTGGTAGCTTTCTGCAATGTACTGCGTTTTAGTTGACGCGTTCTTGTCCAGCGCTCTTGACTATGACCGTATGTTTAAGTCTCTGTCCTGGCCAAGTGAATCGTGGCCGGGGACGGAGCGGGTCGAAGCGCTGACAGCTTTCGTTGAAGGACTTGGACCGCATTTGGCCGGTTCGGACACAGCTCCGTTTACAGCTACGACAAAACAACGTATCCGAGATAAAATTGATTCGGTTATTTTCATGCAGTGTCTGCCTCTGCTCTCCAGAATATCTGCAGAAGCCGGTGAAGGCGTGCGGTGCAGGGAGAGCAGAGCCGCTGCCTGCAGACTTCTGAGCGTCTGTGTCCAGCTGTGTGACGAGGCTGTACCGGGACGAGTGGCTCTCTCCCTCCTGCCGTCGCTCAATTTTTCAGAGGACGAACGACCTGATCCGGGACGACTCACCGTGGAGGTTGCAAGTGAAGCCATGGCTGTTCTCATACCTCCTCTGTCGGTTAATTATCATCTCACACTCACCATCCTGTCATCTGCTTTGTCCTGTATAAAAACACTCCCAGATGCACTGGTTTCCAAAGTCACAGTCAGGCTTCTCTTGACTCTCCTTAACTGTTGCAGCGATGCGAGGTTAAAAAGTATCCTCACGTTAATCCTGGATGATCTGTGCAGCTGGCACTCCACTGACCGTACACCTTTGGTTACACAGCGGACATTAATGTGTTTGACTGCCCTGTCAGACCACCTGCTGAAAGCCCACAGCATGGCCTCCGGTGCCCCCGACCCTCGTTTATCCCTCCAGTTCTGGAGGATGGTTCAGGATGGATTGACGCACAGAGACGGTGTGTCACGTAAGAGGGCGCTGTACCTGCTGAAAAGGTGTGTGGCCCTGTCAGAGGAAGAAGGACTGGACTGTCTACTTTCTCCATCAGGGGAAGGTAAATGCTCAGATTTACTGACACTCTGCCAGTGTAACTTCACTGGTGTCCTTTGGTTTGTTTCTCATCTCAGTGCACCGTTTTGACACCATTGATTACAACATCTTATTACAGAGACTAGAGCGTGTTATTAGGATTAACAAATCTTCTTGTTGCAGATGAGATGTTGTTCAAATGGGCCCCCAACAGGAGCAAGTTGCTTAGAGAGTTCTGGGAGGATTATGCACTGGTGATGGAGACCCTGGAGGAAAACCAGGTAGATGATTGTCTCAGTTAATTAAGCAGAGAGCATTATTGCACAGCTTTGTAATATAACTTCAGTTTTTTTTTCTTCCTCTGTAGATTCACGTCGTCAGACCAGTTCTAAACAGAATAGACACCTTGATCCAGACAACAGTGAATGATAGTCAAGGTAACGCAAGAATTGGACTGAATGAATGTGTGAAAATTTGTTTTGCCTCCAATCCAAAACAGCTGTTTTCAACTCAAATTTTTATTCACTTGAAAATCCAATAAAGATACAAAAGGAACTCGATATGTAAAATGTTATATGAAGGGCCTGCCTAGTCATTTAGTAATCAGGATAATCACCTTTATTTGGCCAAGTATGTTACACACAAGGAATTTGTTTTCAGTACAGAACCGGGGCAGCCATCTGGCTCTAACCATCGGGGGCAACTTGGGGTTTCAGTGTTTTGCCCAAGGACACTTCAACATGTGGACTGCAGGCACCAAGATTCAAACCTCGGGTTGGGAGATGACTGGTCTACCCACTGAACCACAGTCACCCCCAGTCATTTGTGCCTGTTCTCTTTCTCAGTTCTCTGTCTATGTTGCAGCTTCAGGTCAAGGCCTGTTCCACCCCTCCTGGCTGCTGTGTGTGTACCAGCGGATGTTCCACAGTGAGAATAAATCCTTAATGAGAGAGGGAGTGTGTCATCTGCTCGAGCTGCAGGTCCTCCAGCTGCCAGCCTTTGCTTTGGCCTTTTCTCAGGTATAGGCTTTGACCA
The DNA here is from genome assembly GCF_001952655.1 of Monopterus albus. Taxonomy (NCBI): domain Eukaryota; kingdom Metazoa; phylum Chordata; class Actinopteri; order Synbranchiformes; family Synbranchidae; genus Monopterus; species Monopterus albus. The sequence goes on from NW_018127940.1 coordinate 1,094,717, forward strand.
AATTAGGCTCATTCATTCAATTTCAGTGAAATCATTTGAAGTTAAGTTGCTAGTCAACGTACATCACAGTTTCCTGTTCTTCTGGTTTGCTCCTCAGTTTATCACTGGCCCTTTTATGGATGCTTTATCTGAAACATCACTCTTCCACAGGTGAGGACTAGGAATCAGTACAGCATGCTAACAACTAAAACACTGCAGGATTTACTTTAAGTGTTTTTCACACCAAGACCACGTTAACCCATCTTCTGTCCACATGTAGGTCAGTTGGGCAGAGTGTAGGAGACTGTCCTGAGCTGGGGGCTAAACTACAAGTCTTCATGGCCACCTTCTTCAGTAGCCTATCACCAGAGCATCGAGGTACAGGACAACAGAAGCCACAGGGAACACATGTTAACAAAGCTCACTTCTCATGGCCTGTCTGTCTCTGATTGCTGTGTTTGCTTCGAAGGTTGTGTGCTGCTGCAGCTGATTCAGCAGCTGAGCTCTAAGCACTGGTGTGCGGTACCCCTCCTATTTCTTTCCCAGGCGCTATCCAAACTCCCACTTAGTCCGCTGCTGGGGATCGAGGGGCTCACTGCTGTAAGGTACATCACGATGTTTACAGTTGGACTGTGTTGGAGCTTGTTGTTCTTCATACAGAAGGTCCTTTTGTCTGTGATGTTTTACAGGGAGTTAATGCGCTGCACCATGATCACTCATCAAGTCCTGCTGAGAGGCTGCTGAATACCGTCCTCTGCCTGACAGATGTGGTATGGCACAAATATGGTGTTTAGTGGTAGTGGTAAAAGGCACAGTACAATAAAACAAATCGTGAACTCACTGTTGATCTGTTGGACTGCATTCTAGGGTGTTTCTGTAATTTGGACAACCCCTGAACTTAAATACATGGTTTAAAAATTAGGGAGTTGTAATATTGAATTATCTTTTACTCAGATTGCAGTGACCCTGGATGATGTTTTTTGTTTCCTGATGCATTTCCGTGCAGACGAGTCACTGTGTAGAGGAACACAGATTTGGATCCAGGTACAGTGTATCAGCCACATTTACTATGAAGGGATACTTAATGTAATGCACATTAGAAGTTGTATGTTTGATTCATTGCTACCCTACATGTTTGTGACACCGCTGCAGCTGTGTGCCTGGCTGTCAGACAGCGAAGGCAGTTTCAAGCCCAGGATCATGGATGGTGATGCAGCAAATAAAGAAACTGTAAGAAGTTATGTTCAAAGCGAGATACAAACCTATCTCAGAGTCCCAGCTTGCACAGGTAGGTTGGAACTAATGTGATCATAAAATGAATAATTCTGTCCACAGATATGATTATTCCTGTAATAAGATGATACTTTTTACAGCTAGTTTTCTTGCTCCCCAGGTCGGTCGGAGGCATTGCCCGACCCTAGAGAGGCTGATAAGTTGGCCATGGCTGTCCTGCTGTGTGTGGACATGGAGAAAAGTCACCCTGGCACAGAAATTGGTAACACTCTGGAGTCATTACTGTCTTCTCTGCTGGACACCCTGAGCAGAGTCAGCACCAGTGTCTACTTGCCTGTGCGTAAAAGTGACAAGAGCCTGCAGCTCATGCTCCGGCTGCTCCAGTATGGAGGAACACCAGGTTGTCAGCGTGTTGGACAGGAGAGAGGTTTGTAATGATAAAACTGATTCATTGTTTGTTGGTTTGCACAGTTCCAATGAAGATAAAGTACAGAAAGTGAGATAAAATGATGAGAAGTTAATACACACGATAATAGTCATACAGTCACAAAGAGGTGTGCAGGCAGAGCCAAAAAGCTGCAAGTCTTATCACATGGTGTCCCCAGAAGACGATCAAATGTAATTTCAGTTTCTAAGACTCCTATTAGAAAGTCTGAATTGGATATTTGAAGTTTTTGAACATGTGGGCCAAAGCAGATGACTGTTCTGGTTTCATAGTTGTGAATTGTGCTACTGAAATCATTATCAGAGACAGAAGGCAGAGTGTTATTGGAGTAATACTAAATAAACTGAATGACCAGAAGATAGTTAATTTAGAAAACACTGGCATCGGCAGACCTGTATCCTACACAACAATGTTCCTATACATCTTTTTCTCTTGTTGATTAAAATCTTTATTACCTAAGCTATTGCAGCAGTTTGCGTAACCTGCATAAGGGTGAAAAATTAATATAATAGTGAAATTGCTTTGTAAACAATCCCTTACTCTTTTTTGCTATTTTATATTAAATTATTTAACAAGTGATTTCTGATCCAGTCTAGAATTACTCCAAGAAGTAATGTAAAAGGTGAATTTTTTTAAATGTACCTGCAATAGGGACTGGATCAGTTACAGCTGTCAAGTCCACCCTACAGAATATGCACTAGGTTCCATGTATGGATCAGTGCATTCATTCAGTGGCCATACTCAGAAACAACACTTTGGCAGCTAAAGGATTGTGTCTTTGACTGAGATCTACTGTAAATACTTAGGGAGTTCCCTGTAATATTAATCCTTCTATGCATAGATTTAATAAGTCATGCACTGGATTTTCTCTCTATTCCTTATTTAGTCCCAACACAGCAATTCGAAGTTTGCATCATTTGGTCCAGGTTTTGGTCAAACCTCAGCTTCCAGAAATTATGATCATCAAATGTTTCATTATAATTCTGAGACCATATCTCAGCCCCCAAACATAAGTCAGAGTTTAACCATTAATTCTAACTTTCTCAGGGAGCATTAGGCACTTATATATATATGTATATGCATATCGAAAAGAAATAACACTTTTCTCCCCTTTTCTCTTTAGTACTGTGGTCATAATGCTCCCTGTCATGGTTCATAATATATTGAATGGCTCAGGAGAATATGACATTCAGGAGAATATGACTTCTCCCTTTGCTTTTCACAGGAGACTGTGTGAGTGTTGCCATGGAGAGGCTAATGTTTAAATGTGTAGATCCAATCCAGCAGTTTATCTTGAGGCGGCTGTGTGGGGAGCTACAGGAGGTAAAGGGCAAGCCAAGCATGTCAACATCTAATTAGCATAGATGCCCCGTGTCGCTGGCTCAGATGTGTGCATGTGCTTGTTATACAGCTGTTTGACGTGGAGCGAGCAGAGCTGTATTTGAGTGTCCTGAGGCAGCTGGTTGTCATGTACAGTTCTACACCACTGTACCGTAATAAGATTCAGCATTATTATTTCCCGAAACTCATCAAGCACAGCCTCAAGATCCTGCAAGAATCAAGCGAGCAGGTACAAAGCTAAAGATTCAAACTCTGGTGATCAGGCAGGAATTTCACAAACCATTTTGCTTGATTTATTAAATTTTTTTTTAACACATTGTTTTTCCATTGCCAGATTTCCTCTGTGGCACGCCAGGTGACCAGAGCGGTTGCTATGGCATCCCTGGCCACGATCAGTGGTCTTGTGGGGGAGGAAGTGATTGACATGCAATCAGAGACTATTTCTGTTCTGAAAGCACTGAATGACTACTTCTACAGTTCACTGTCATCTTCCTCACCAAGTCAGCCATCTCTGGGAAACATTAATGAACGCCTGCTGAAACCACAGACAGTAGACCGTTCTAGGTTAGTGTAGGCCTTTTGTTACAGTTGTTACAGTATGATAGCTGAAAAATGTATTAATTTACCTGGAAAAATACTCAGATGAAAATATACTGTCTCTATGTGTTGGGTTGGCATAATTAGGGCTAAGTATTTTTCTTCTTTTGGTAGTGATCTAGGAGTGCAGGGTGTACTGCTGCAGGACTGGGGACGTATCGCTGCTAACTTTATGCGAGACCAGTGGATTTGTCTGAGCTTTCTGATTAAGGCTGCTGGAATTGCTGAGATTTCCAGAGCACCAGAGACTCTCAGGGCTGCTCTGAGCTGCAGTGTGGAGGCCCTGGCACTGCTGCCCAGTGACCTGGTGCTGCCCGTTTTCAGCTTTATGGAGACGGTGTTGCCACAAGTGAGTCTCACTCAGTCTTGGTACAGTTTAATCAGATCAGATGAGGGGTTTGGGTATAACTAGGATTTCCCCTGTGATTCTAATTTCAAGAATTTCTTACAAAAACTAAGATAATATCCATGTTTCTCATGTCTGGTTTGGTGATGTTGTGATCTCAGTTACTACTCGGTGAGGAGGCACTCTGTGTGGAGGCTGTGACTCTGAGCTGGGAGCTGGTGCAGGGACTGACCACTAATGCCAATGACTTCTGGCCGGTCCTGAAAGGCTTCATCTCCATGGCCTTCCACCATGAACTGCTTGTGCTGGCACACACTCAGGCTCTGACACTTACAGCCACATTGAAACAGGTGATTAAGTTCATGCCAGTTGACTTGAAAAGGAAGGAAGGCACTTTCAACACATCTTCTATAATATGTATACATATATATATATATATAAGAAGGGTGTGTGTGTGTGTGTTTTAGATTGCTACTGAGCTGATGGAGCTGTCTCAGTCAAAAAGTGGAGTATTTGGTGTGCTGCTTGAGCACTGCTGCCAGACATGGCTGCCCACAGACCGAGGCAGCGGTGACCAGAACGACACCCTGTTTTCTAGTGTTTTCAGCCACATCAACCTCCTCACTGAGGCTTGTGTCTACGGACCAGTGTTCAGAAGAGACCAGCAGTAACTCTTAACTGTTTATCACATTTGTTCACTTGTTTCTCAGGGCTGTTCTAACTGTTTTGTCTTTGACAGGCTCATCCAGGATGTCCAAACCTACGTGGAGCAACTCGGTGACGAGTGTGCCGCCAATGTCATAGTTGCAAGGTGAGGTGTGGTTCTTTTTAATGTTCATTTGTGAGAACTCTCTTCTTCCTGACTGCCACTAGAGGTCTCTCTGGCTTTGCAGATGTTTTTCAGTTAAACTACTGCTTTGATTTTCCAGTGATAACAGGGATGATCAGTTCCCCCGCACATGCGTGCTGGCTTTCCTCAGCCGCCTGGATCCTACCAATCTGCAGCATGAAAGACTGATGGAAGAGCTAGTTATGGCTTTGTTGAAAAAGGTAAGCAATAGATTAGTTTGGGTTGGTTTATACAGTTGAAACGAGTGTTGGAAGGTGAATAAGAACTGTTTTTGTAATACAGGCATATAAGTATGCAAAATCACAAAATGATAATGTTTATGTTCAACTCCTCACACATACACACAACAAAACCTCAAAAAATAAAATAATTTTTCATTATTTTCAGTTTGCTTCCTTAAATAATCAAATTGAACCTGATTTTGTGAAACAAAATCCCAATGTGATCATAATGTTATGGCACAGTTCCACTACAAGCTTTAAGGATTCCTGTATGCATGCCAACATGTCGATCATGACATTTCACCGTCTAAAAATCACCTTAATCCATCCTCTAATATTCCGATCCTCAAAGACATGCCGGGTTGTGATTTGAAAGCAATATGTAATTTGTTCGTACTTTGGCAACTAATACTTGTTTTGCTGTTTAATATCCTCACTTGCACTTGGCACATGGGGCATCAGTTGCAGCTTATTTAACAGCACTTAACACCATCTTCCATTACGTCCCATCCATCTAGGATAGTGACATATCAAAGTCAAAAATACGTTACTATGGGAACTCCCTTCAACATCGTGTCAAAAACAGAGTGTGGCAAACGCTGCTGCTGCTGCTGCCCAAGCTCAGAGAGGTAAGACACTTACAGCCATAGCCACATAGAAAATAGTTGCTCATAAAGTAACTGTCTGTGTGTGTGTGTGTGTGTGTGTGTGTGTGTGTAGGAGTTTGTCAGCACCATGGTTTGCCATGTTTTTGAAGCTGGATTCTGCAGTAACCAGGCCTCAGTCAAGTACCTGATCGAGTGGATGATGATTCTGATTCTCATTCACTCTCCACAACACGTGGACAGCTTCTGGGCCTGTTTCAGCATGGTGAGCTCCAGTGCCAGTCACTCCTCTACCAGAAAGTCCTATGTTATCAGTGACATAGTAAAATTATTGACCAGTTGCTGTGCTTTCTGTATAGGATCATGAAAAGACCAAGACAAGCATCTGCACCTTTCTGTCAGTCCTGGTACATTTTAGTGTCATCATTCCTCATCTTAAGGAGAAGGTAAGAGGCCTTTGAGGTGTTTTTTTTTTTTTGTTTTTTGTCTCTGCTCAACACATTTCTTCTTGCAACACCTCACTATCTACAACATCTTTCTCCCTGTGTTTAAGGCAGCACAGTTGCATAAAGCGCTGGATATCATTCTGCAGTGGTGTTTTAACCATAACTTCAGTGTGCGCCTTTATGCCTTACTGGCCCTGAAAAAGGTGTGGAGCTTGGCAGAAGCCCAGGTGGAGAAAGGGGTCGATGGTTTGGGGGGATTGTCCACTGTGATCAAGTCCTGTTTGAATCAGGCTGAGGCCATGCAAAGCACCGGGTGAGCACATGACACATGTAACAGTTGAAAAAAATAAAAGCTTCTGATAGTATGCAGTTGTATTTATTTTCTGTGTCACCATCTAGAAATGCCAACAAAAACTGGATAAGGATTCAGGAGCACTTCTTCTTTGGTGCCTTTCATCCTATCAGGGATTACAGTGTTGAGGTGTGTTCTTGCTCAACAATGGAAGTCCGTTAACTAACTAGAGCTTCTGATTTCTGAGATAACACAGTACTTGTTTTCTTTGTTTTGCTCTTCTAGACCATATTTTATACTTTTCCCACTCTGTCAGAGTTGGCTGATGATGAGTGGATTCTACCCTGGAAGTTTGAGAAACTTTCTTGTTTCTCTGCAACTCCATCTTTTCCTTTGAGAAATCCTGCTCCTGACCTAAGCCAGCTCCAGCCTGGAGACTGGATCCAGCAAGACAAAAGTACACTAGCACCATTCACAAGCAGTGCAACTACGTGATACGACATAGAATGATTTTACCTCATCTCTTACCGAGTTGTCATGGTGTTCTGTCTCCCAGGTGAGCTGGATAAGGAGGAGCGCTGGGCTGAGGTGCAGAAGAAGATCACTCCCTGGAGGTTGGGGATTCAGGATCAGGAGCCTGAACTCCAGCTGGTCCCACCACAGAGGGCTGCTCGACTGGGCAAACTGCACAGCGCTCTGCTGGTGGTAGCCTCACTCATTGACAAACCCACCAATTTAGGAGGTCAGGAGTAGCATGACAAATGTGATTTCATGTTTTTAATCATACTTCTTATTCAGGGAGTAATGTGAAAAAAACAGTGACTCACTCTTTGCTTTCTATAATATTGAGAAGAACTGACATCACTGGCTTTTGTTTGGTTTCACAGTGATGATCTGGGCAAAGAGGTCAAACACAGCTGCCAGTGAAACCTATTAGTTAAACCCTCTTATCAGTTTTATGTTTTCTGCCAGTGCACTCCAGTGCTGTTATCTCAGATGATAAGGAGCCCAATCAATCAGAATTTGTTTATTGAAGAAAAGACCCATTTTCAAAACCAATATTGATACTAGGTGATGTAAGCAAGAGCATTAGCTTGGGCATTCTGTAAATGTTTTACTTGAAATCGTCCGCTCGGTTACCATTACAGGTGTAGCTTTTTATATCTGTGCCCAGACATTTTCTACAGCATCATCACTACCACACTTGAGCCAGTACTAAAACAATCATCTTAACCCCTGACAACCCTTAAAATAACTTAATGAAAAACTAGCTATGGGAGGATTTGGTGAGTTCATGGGAGTTTGCATTTAGACACATTCACATTTTAGGCTTTGTCTGATTTGTTGTTCTAGGCTTGTGCAGGACATGTGAGATATTTGGGGCCAGTGCTCTGGTTCTGGATAGCCTCCGCCACGTCACCGACAAACACTTCCAGTCTCTGAGCGTCTCATCTGAGCTGTGGCTTCCTCTGTTAGAGGTAAATTGCATAAAACAATCTCACATTTAACTCCAGTGCTCTTGATGTCTACTCTGTCTTTATACTGGCTTTTCCCCAGTAGGATCCTGACCTGAGAAATGTGTGACCTGACTTGGTTAGCTTAGTGTTCCTACATGGTGTGAGGGCTTCAAAGAATGTACACGGGCTGGGTTGTGCTTTCTGGCCACTCTTTTAAATGTATATTTACTCTTTTGTCTCACTTTGTTTGAATTATTGTTGGGAATGTAAATGTGTATACATAATCTCTGTCATCAACTGTATGACCAGGTGAAGCCTGTGGAGCTCGCTGACTTCCTGCAGGTAAAGAAGAGTGAAGGCTACTGTATTGTTGGGGTGGAGCAGACAGCCAACAGTCAGAGCCTCCAGGACTACCAGTTCCCTGAGAAGACCCTCTTACTTCTGGGGTAGGACAGGATTACTGTCGTACAGTTAGAAAAACCACAAACAGGCTTCAAGGCTTGTTTTTCTACCACCTACACAAAACCAGTTGTGAATGAATGTGTACAAGCGTCTATCTTCCCATGCTCTAGTGACTCTCACATACATAAAGGTGTGAGCTGACGAGGCTTTTTAATCTTATCTCATCAGTTTAGTGTGTTTCCCTGTGGGACCTGTGCCTCTCTGCTCTATCGTGTACCTGTCGGGGCATGCTGAGCTGTAATTGGCTCTCCCTGAGGACCAAAGCACACAAACTAAATTACACAAACCAACACAACCAGCATGTTAAGTGCAGTAGAAAAACCCGTCAAAGTGTAATTCATGATGCTGTCCTGTGGCTTGCATAAGTGGGGGAAAACTTTTTATTCAGCCATATTTATCTACTCAGAAATAAGCATAACTGTAGTTATGACCTTGTGCATTTCCAGACACTTGCATGATTCACTCCTCTCTAAATGTGCACTGCAGTCCTGCAGCTGGCCTGGCAGAGAGGGAGAGATGAATATTTATCACGTCTGTGTAGGTGTTCTGTTTTGTTTCCCCCTGTTCGGTCACAAAGGTGAGAGCAGTGCCGTTTGCTTAAATAGCCCGTGTGTGAGCTGAAGCTTGAGTGCTCCCACAGCTGTGCACTCCCAGCACAGCACGGCCCAGGTCTAATCTCTCATCAGGTCGCTATTATCTCACCCAGTTGCACTGAGGATAAATGTGGCTCATCAAATCACACATACTTACTGTGTAGACTCATTGAATTGCCAAACTCGTTACCTCTTTGCATTTGCTTTGCTTGGCACATACTGCTGGAGCTCAGCATATATTCAGTTGACTGCAGTTTTACTTGCTCTTGGACTTGGACTTGTATCATTTGTATAAAAAGCTTCATAATTATAAGGACTTAAAAGAAAGGACGAACTTGACAGCTCATGGTAAGGGCTCTCAAATTACATCAGCTGGACAGCATGATGAAGCCAAATGAAATCTGGAATTAAAACCAGCCAGTGACCAAAAATATTGTACTGTGTATAATACACATTGTACAATGCAGAGTGAGCAACCCTCTGTAGGTGTTTTTAGAGAAGCTGTTTTGGTCCTGTGTTGATTTGAGGAGTCAGGATTTGGGATAAACACAGATTCCTTTCCATAGAATGCATAATGGTCAAATTTAAAGGAATAGTTCAGAATTTTTTCTTTTGTTTTATTTGTACTTTGCTTGCAGAGCATTAGGTGAAGATTGATTCTGCTCTTACAGTATGTCTGTATTCACAATATGAATCGGGAACAAGCAGCTGATTATCTTATCTTCACCTAATGACTGGAAATGGTGAAACAGGTTGCCTGGCTGCGTCTGAATGTAACCGAGTTGGTTTAGCAGTATGCCAGGAGCTTAACAGAGGGGCTGGTAGGTGGATTTCGGTGCCCCCAGTTAGCAGATTTCCCATGTTTTTAGCCTTTATGCACAGCTAAGCTAACCAACACCTGACTGTGGCTTCATAGTTCTCGTTTAGAGAGTGGTATTCATTAAGTTTTACTGTGACTTTGCTTCACTTTACAGTTGGCTTCCTTCCCTCTCTCCCTTCTTATAGCAATGAACGGGAAGGTATTTCTGCCAACTTACTCCAGATGTTGGATGTGTGTGTGGAGATCCCTCAACAAGGGGTCATCCGCTCCCTCAACGTGCACGTGAGTGCCGCCCTGCTGATTTGGGAGTATACAAGGCAACATCTCACCCCTGGCTCAACTGAAGTTGGCTCAACGGGCAGCTGAAGAAGAAAGCAGCAGTGCAGCCCTATGGACATGACATCTGACCTCCTGATATTGACCTTACTTGCTCACCTCTGGTAGCAACTGTGAAAGTAATCTTAGGGACTTGAAATGAAAATGTCAGCTTAATCTTACTGTAGATGAAGATGCAGCAGTCAGTCAGTGGCCAGACCGTCTAGATTTTTATGAGCCGTCTAGATCAGACTCTATGCTGTCGGGCTTTTATGTGGTCAGCAGTCATCAGTGCTGTTCTGGTGTTTTAATGAGAGTCATGAATGGAAATCAGTTCTGATTATTACATTTAAATATTCCACTGGGCATGCTGTTAATGGAGGCAATCTCAGTGCTGGCCATAGGTGCATCTTAAATAAACATTTTCTGCTTTCAACAGGAGGTATTTTATGCGAGCAATTAGCTTTTGCCTCAGAGCACCAGGACTGGACTGCCGTGTCCAGCCCCAGCAAACTATCTACAGAAATAATGGTTATTTTTTTTTTTTTTTTTAAATAGGCATAATTCTCTGTGTTCCCAATGTTTTATTGCAGTTTGTGATTTTAAATCAAACTGCCAATTTTGATACAATTTTATAAATAAAACCATGACATTTTTATCTATGTAACATATTTATTTGTGGGTAGAGACTGCATCAACAAAGGGAGCAGTGAAAGAGTTAAACAGGGTTCAGCTGGTGCTCGTGCGTCCTCCTCCCGCCCCTTAGAAAGGAGATGGTTCACCTGGAGACCAGACAACCAGACTGGGAGCAGATTGAGCATGTTTGATCGCCAATTTCTTTCTCCAGCAAGTCACGGCTGTACGCATTTCAAAATGTGTGGATAGCAGATAGCGGGACATGGACGACCCGGACGGCCCCTCTTCCAACCTGTGGTTGTCTCTACAGGCAGCAGTAGCATCCAACTTGACCCGAACAGGGGGAGCAGGACCCGTGGTGCATAGGCGGACCCAGCTGGTCTTGGAGATCCTCATGGTGCTGATGTGTTTGGGCGCTGTGACAGGTACCGAATTACTCATTTGTTATACAGGCATAAAAAACACTGAAATAAGTTTTGTACTGGGTTGAAAATCTAAGAGTGAGGATTATAATTTTAACTAATGGGGACAGTATTTCTGGAAAGACAGCTGCTGATTTTTTTTTTTTTTTTGATTTTTCAATGTTGTGAGCACAAGCAACAAAATTCAATATAGTTCTCGTAGTTTGATGGCGGAAGAAATCAGATTTCAAACTGAGAACAAACAAATCCACAGTTATCTGCATTGTAGCTTGTATAAACTGCCCCTTTGCATGTGGTTTGATTTTATTTAGACAAACTGTCCTTGCATCACTGCTAATAAATTATCGTGGGCTCAGCATTTTGCAGTGCAGGTAGTATAATACCAGCCTGTCAGAACAGAAGCTCTTTTTATGCTGCTCCCGTGCTATTTACACTGATGAAAGAAGTACTCAGATCCCTTAGGTAAAAGTATAGCAAAACAATAGTGTAAAAATGCTACTTAAGTAAAAGAACAAAGGTATTAGCATCAAAACATACTTTGAGTACTACATTATATGCTTTTATTTTGAATCATTGCTGGTTAGCTTGTGTATTTCTCACCAGGAATCAACTGTTTAGACTGGGCACAAGTTTCTGAATTGAGTTAATATATTACAGGTTTACTATTGTAAAGATGTTCATCTCTTGGTTTTGCTCCAAATAGTCTGACCTCTGTGTCATTGTGTGTGTTGCTGTATTTCTGTGTAGGTAATATTCTTGTCATTATTATTGTGGCTGCAAACAAGACTTTCCACACTGTGACGTCAGTGCTGATCATGAACCTGGCGATCAGCGACCTCCTCGTGGGTGTCGGTGTCATGCCTTTTGTTGCTTTGTCCGTCATAAACCACAGATGGGTGGATTGTAATGTAAGTCACCTCTGTCCAGTACTATTGTGCTTTACATTCATGTTGTATCACAGCATCTGTGTCTGACATGACCTAAATCTAAGTGTCTATGATAATGTTCTGCCTCTCTGTTTGACAGGACCTTTGTTTGTATGTGGGTTACACCTCCTCTGTGTATTGCACAGCTTCTGTACTGACGTTAGCTGCTATTGCTCTTGACCGCTACTACTCCATCATGGACTGCCTGCGTTACAGCTCCCGCTGCACCCCGTGGAGGAGCTGCGCTGTGGTCCTATGGATCTGGTTGCAGGCTCTGGCAGCCAGTTGCCCTCCCCTGCTGGGCTGGAGCTCCGTCAGCTATGTGGTTCCCATGTATAGCTGTGCAGTGAACTGGGCCAGTAGTCCCAGCTACACGGCTTTCATGGCTGCTCTTTCCTACCTCATACCTGCAGTGGTCATCCTCTTCTGCTACATGAACATTGTGAAGGTGGCTCGAAGCCATGCCAGGAGGATTCATACACTGGAGGACTCTGTCCAACGCAGCAGAAATCCAAGTACTGAGTTTGCTCCTGGTGATTTATCTCAGCAGCACTGTGGCAGCCTCCACTGCCATCATGTGAGTGGACAGTTTGGGTCCGAGGTCAGTGGAGAGGGCAGGAGTTATATCAACCCTGCTGTCCCTGATTCTACTACAGAGCCAAGCTACCCTACATCCAGACGTTTGTTCTCCTTCCCGGCTCAGAGTGCCTCCCAGCCACACCTGCACAACTCCCAGCAGCACCATAACCATCATGGATTGGTGCGTCTGTTCCTGGTCATCTCAGCCTTCTTCCTCTGCTGGACACCTTACATAGGTGTGGCCCTGGTTCAGGCCACAGAAAATGCAATCTCAGGCCAATCCAGTCTCGTCCCACCCTCAGCTGTTACCTTTTCATACTGGCTGGTGCTGCTGAACTCCGACATCAATCCTCTACTGTATGCTCTGCTTAGTAAGCGTTTCCAGGGTGCTCTTCAGGGACTTAGGCAAAAAATAAGAGTACGCCTGGGGAGTGTGGTGGGCAGAGGAAGGGAAGTCAGGGTCCAGGGATACGATGGCAGGATCAGCAACCCCTGCGCTCTGACCACCGCCCATCCATGTCCGCCTTCCACCTTTGAGAATTCAGCCTGTACGGACACCAAATATTCTTCCTCCATTTTTACTGTCAGCACTGACTACAAACATCCTTCTAAAGAGCATCTATGCAAAGTGTGTCACCCTGAAAGTACCTGCCCTTCCTCCATGTGGCAAGACGCTGGTGGTGACAGCAGGGTTGACTGCCTGTAGGTTCCCTCTCGGCCACAGGAGGGCAGCAGGCTACCTTTCTCTGCAGCAAAGTAACAGTGAGAGTAGAGCATGATGTCTTAGTCCAACATCTGCATATTCTCTTGCTGCAGTTAAGTTATTTTAATCTGTGAATTTTTGGATTATTTCTGAATGAATTTATTTGTAAAATGCCAGAAGATGGTTAAAAAAAAAATTTTCCCAAAGCCCAATTTGACCAGTCTAAAACAAAAACATATTTACTGTAATATCATAGAAGAGTAGCAAATTGGAACCAAAGCTGGAATTTGATTTTGTCCCCCCCAATATTTTTACATTGGATTAATCTATTTTCATGATTAATCATTTCAGATGTATTTCACACGTTTATACGTTGAATCAAAACTTGCTTGCGACATTCATTTGGATTTGTGCACAGTGAGATTTTATAGTTGAACTACACTCACCCACCACTTTTAGGCACATCTGTGCAATTTTATGCAATTCAGTGCAACACTTCCTCATTAACAACTTAACTGTGTTTATGAAGCTCAAAACCCCAGAATATAATTTAGTCCCGTACCACACCACCTTTAAGTATGACCTCAATAATCAAACATTTAAATTATACATTTGACAATTTCATCAAAAAAAACAAAACATTTTGAGCTCCATAAAAACTGAAGTTAAAGCAGAAGTGTTGCACTGAGTGTAATACATTTGTACAGGTGTACCTAATAAAGTGGCTAGGCAGTGTACATTTTTCAGCTTGCCATGTTGCTGGTGGCCATTTACACTTACTGTTAATTGCAGAGGACACTACAAGTCAGTGAAAACAAATCTGGACAATGAATTGTACTGAAAAGAAATCACAGTACATGTGATTATACTTGAAGACAGCCAACAACAGATCTAAGAAACCCATCATTTATTCACGCTCTTAATATTTCCTTCTCAAATGTGATCATCATGTTAGATGTCAGTGTAAAAATCATCATTCCTTACAAAGGTTTACATGTATGTCTACCAATAATTCCAGAGGAATACAATATTATTATTTGTCATAGAGAATGACAATGGGAAACGGTGCTAATGTTGTCTATTGCAAAATAAAAGGCAGTGAGGTGGATGTGTCAGCTGTAACACTCAGTCTGCAACCAAATGCAAAAAATATTAAATGCCTGGTACAGCTTGTCAAGAGTTTGGTTCCCAAAAAAAAAAAAAAACCAGATGGCACGTAACAAGCACGTGTGGTCAAGTGATGTTCATACATTCACAACAAGGCAGACTTTCCACCGGTCGTTTTACAAGGCTTGTGACTCCGTTGCTCTCAACTATCTTGCCTCAAACGTTCTTTAAATAAAAAAGTTGCAGTGAGAGAGTACAGCTGGACAAGTACAGACTGTTCTCATGTCTCACCTCCCCTCACGCCACAGTGAGACAGTTCAGAAATAAAACCATTTTAGAGATGAATGCATCAGGTTTGTGTGCATATGAACGGAGAATTCAATGTGATAGAAATTCATAGGGAGGCTCAGTAATAGCTATGGTTGATGTTTAAAGTGATTAAAGGGGTAGTCCCAAGGTTTGAAGCTTGTCTGTATTGGTATGGGCTGTTAGGGACAGGGGGGGGTCACATTTAATTATATATGAATAGGAAGACATACAATTAGATGTATTTCCTGTATTGCCTAGTTAATAAAATGTTAATGCTGCTTACTGCCAGTGTCTCAACAGAAAATATGAGGCAAGTCTTTAGGATGGACTAAAAGCAAATCTCAACCTTCTTATGCAGTGAGAACTTATGCAACTTGTTTTAGAGCTGTCTTAATTAAACTGTGGGCCTGAGAATTGACAAAGTGGGATTTTAGCCCCAGCAAAGCACAAAAAGGACTTGACCTCTTCTTTCAGGCTGAAGAGACAGAGGCATTGTGAAAGCTTTTCCAGCTCAAGATTGATCCTCAGATGTCCGGACAGGACCCTTCGCACCAGATGAACCCATCGGGTTAACAGCTCCAGGACATCCAAGGTGTGAAATACAGCTATGTACAGTACACAGAAGGCAGGTATGTCATTAGGTCTACACCTGAGGGGTGCCGCTGTCGGCCTCCCTTTTGTTTTCAGGCATTCAGCATTTTTAGGCATTCTTCTTTGGATCTTAAATGTGTACACGTTTAAGCCAGTCCACAAGGCCTGTCCATAAAGTGTCTTCTCAGAACTAAAACAAAAACATCAGGCAAGTTGGCAAGTCTTCCCAGGCGCAAGGACACCTTAAACCAATGGAATGATTGGAGCTACAGAAAAACTGACTTGACTAAACCTGGTAATCTTTTGGGTAAAAAGAATCACAACTGATATGAGTACATGATCCAACTCAGATAACTTCTGAGTGGAATGGATGCCAAAGAAACTATGTGCAGTCTATGCATTTCCCTTTTTGGCTGAAGTGTTTGAAACAGGGCGGGGCACCAGGCTGGTCAAATGTCCCGACATCGACACCAAGAGGAGTCTCGCCTCACTGTGTGTTTTGCATGGTAATGTTTCAAGCAGTCAACGTGGGAATGACGACATGGAGGGTCTGGCTTTCCCTCTCCAGTTGAGTCCTGTGGCGGTGCCTGCCTCTCCGCTGACCTCTGCTGGCTCGTCACGTTTGCGCAGCTTAGTGCTGAGCTGGATGATGCACTGGTCCCAGTCCTCGGGTAACAGCAGCATGAGGAAACCCAGGCAAATGATGAACACAGCAATGAGGCGCACTGTGTTGAAATGAATTTCACATGTGTAGAGGTCCACCACTGTAAAATGAGGTGTCATTAATACGGAGGGATACTTTAACAAAAAATTATATGGTTAAAGTAATAAAAATACAAAGTATGTAAATAATTATGAGTAATACGTTTATATATGTCCCCTAAAATGGCAAATGAATCATTGAGAATCCCAATCTGACATTAAAATTTCATCCATCAAATATAGATGATGGAATTTTAAATCATTTATTAAATGGTGACCAGACCTAAAATGTTAGATGAGAGAGGAAAGCCAGAACACTTACTGGCATTTACAGGAACACTTAAGACGATGCCAAGGGAGATTAACTTTGGGTATGTTATCGCAATGCCAAAGTTCACCAAGATGTTAAAAGCTGTGGGATAAAGCACAATTTGAGCAGCAGTTGAGTGCACAATGAGGATGTCAAAGCATAAAACTGTACATATTCTTTACAAGTGGCATCATACCAAAAAGCAGGCCTGCAACCCCGCAGAAGTAGGCCCACGGGATGTCTTCAAGTGAGTCAATGTACTCCACATGTGTGAAATACAGAATGACCGGCACAAAGCTAAGGAAAACAAAGTTGGCGCTTCCAACAATGCTCAGAAAGAGTGCAGCCTCTCCAAATTTGGCACTGCCCAGGACCATCTTAAAGAGCACCTGAGGATAAAGAGGGAGGAAAGTCGTGAACGAACAAAAGCAGAGGGGGACTGCAAAATGTGCACCTGCCAAGTACCTGCCACTGCTCGGGCCCAGATGTGCTACTGTCTGTTTAGAACATTAGATAGCAAGACAGAGGAGACCAGAGCTCCATCAAAATATACAGTAGCTATCTATCCCGCAGCCTCCTTGATCAGGACATCACAGCCTGAAGCCAACAACTAAACACATGCCTGTGTCAACTGAGTCTTACATTTCATAATCTCCTCTGCTTACATAAATCCATGGGAGGTAGTCCAGGTTTTTCTACATAAGATTATTAGGTACATACATATTTGTAGCTGTTTTTACATTTTTTTTGTGATACTACAAGGGAGCTTCATGGAAGTCCACGCGCCCAGTAATAATGACCTTTACAAACAGATACCTTGTAGAGTGCTGACATCGAAGCAGAGGCCACGACCAAAGTAATGCCGATGACTGAGTGGCTGTGAAATCCATCAGCATAGGTCATCATTACAATGCCTGCTATGGCCAAGATAGCAGCTACTATCTGTAAAGAGAGAGAGGAGAAGCATCAGTGAATGACGAATGGATGACATGCTGCTTGCAGCGTGGCAATAAAGACGCCTGTGTAGGGACACAGCAGGCACACATGGTCTCCACCTTGTAACTCACTGCAGAAATCACAAGCCTCACAGGGCAAAGCTGTAATTAATAGGAGGGGGGGCTTTATAGGCAGCCAACTGGTACATTTGATAGGTACATTTTCTTACATGCAAACAAGCATAAGCAAATGAAATCAGTTCTCAGATTCACAGTGCAGATGCTTCCAACACAGCACAGGCAGCTTCTGCAGCATTGGCCTGATTGTCATGCATTGATTTCCGTTGCAATGCCATCATGTTTACAAACCAAATACCCTCACAGCCCCCCACCTCTCACATCCACTCCATCCCTCCGTGATCATCACAAGCTTCGAAATGGAAACAGCCCATGTGTTTCATCCTGATCTCAAACAACCACAAAGTGCCAAAACCAAACTCTTTTAGCTTTTAGTATGTTTAGGGCATATGTCTTTTCGTATATATTTGACCACACGTAGTCATAACTGTGCATGTAAGGGGGTTTGAAGAATGATAGGCACAGAGTGCAGTCCAACTGAGTGGATTAGCTCTGCATTAAAGAGGTGTCAGAAAGATAAATGAGCTGAGTGTTTTTTGCTTGGGCACCTTTGAAAAAACGTTTCATTCTGCACTGCAGGCTGCCGGTCAGACACAGCTACACCTTTCATTTCTAGTGAGGGGCTGTTTGTTCAGGGGGTCGACAACACTGCTTGTGTTAGTGTTTTAGTTTGAGATGTTTCAGTGCAGTGTAGGGATCAGGGGAGGGAAAGGATTGTGCCACCCCCATGCTGAGCAGCTTATATGATTACAGGGTTATTACTGCAGTTTGTGAATGTGGATTAAACTGGATCCAACTCCATTTAAACTGGTAAATCTAAACCCCAGTCACATATCAACCAATGGCTCTTCAGTTTATTTTATAGCCATCTCTTTATGGACACAATGTCACTAAAACAACCCACACCCCGGTCTCTCATTCTCTCCTTGACTTTCATGACAAACCCGCCCAAGATCCCCTGCATTGCTGCAGACATCCAAACACTGCAATCCTCACCCCCAAGCACGGAGCAGGTGAGAGTTTAAGAGAAGCAGGGTTATTACAATATATATCTTTTACTGGGGCCTTTTATTGCAGATGATAAGGGTGGGGAGTGGAGGCATTCCCAAGGGAGAAATCTATTCTGTAGCATTCAGAACAGCTGCAGATATGAGAGCATCTGCAGCATGTAGAGGGGAGAGAGCAGGAGATACTTCTATTCACAAAACAAAGCCCTTCACATATTCTTTTCTGTCTTTATTGGGACAAAACATGCAAACCTCCACCAGGAGGCACATTTGAATGACACAGTGATTATTAGTGGGAAATCACACTGGTGCGCTCTACTCGACCTTGCTGTGTGTGTTGGAGCAAGCTGAAACATATTATTTGCAGAGTCTATTTTATTTGAGAGCTATATACACTCGTTTTTTTTTCTCTTTCCATCAAATCTAAGTAAGACACGCTGAGAAACCTAAAGGCAAGTAAAGGTTACCTTGCTATTTCATGTTATACAACATACAGCAAGTCTTTGCAGAAGCACTGTAGGAACATGGTAGGGAGTCAGTATTATCAGAGGATACAGACTTTTCACAGATACAGTATAGTGCAAACAGAACCAGAAGCACAGAAATGTCACTCCACATGGGGTAACAACTTAAGCCTTAGGGGACAGGAGATCACTTACAGAAAAGGAAAGATGAATGTATTTGTGTTATGCAGAATTATATACTTCCTGTTTTCTCGAATTTTGCCTTGCTTCTTTTGAAAATTGAAAACCTTTGCCTCTTAGAGCAAATTGAATCAATCTGGGGGGGGGGGACCTATCACTGTCTGGTAGAATCACACATCTATCAGATATATCAACATGTGACAAGGTTGTTTTTTTTATTCAAATATAGATATTGATACAGCCTCAAAAATCCAATACTGGCCAGGCTCTAATTTTAACTGAATGCCGGTCCAGGAATTAGAGGATAAGCTACAATAGCCCATGGACAATAGTATTGCAAAATGCTGTTAATGAGAAATTTGTAAATTATCATTTTATGTGAAACTGTGCCAATGACATTATGCAAATTACCTTATTTTAATATTATCTTGTTAATTCCAGGTGCTACAGGTGTGACGCCGCTCTGCTTTTTGTGGCCTTTGCTTGATGGAGCAGCAACATTCCCTCTCAGGAAGTGAAAATGGTCACACACACAGCGAGACACACTCACCCTGACCCCCATGAAGCGGTCTCTGAGAACAATCCAAGACAGCAGGAAGACAAAGGCCTTGTTACAACAAAAGAGCACTGACGCATCTGTTGTGTTGATCTTCCTGAGAGCCTGCAGGTACAGGTAGTTGGTGAGGATCCACAGCAAGCCAAAGGGAGCCACCTTGATGAAAAACACCTTGGGTGTCAGCCCCTCATCCCCGAAAAACCTACAGCACTCCCTGTGCAGAAACATAATGCCAAGAAGAGTGTTAACATACTGAAATGTGTGATATAACCTAATTAAGTGCTGAAAAATATTGTGATGCTTGAAGGCTATAATCAGTATTTATGAATATAAATAACTCTGTCTGGAAAAAAAATGATACCAGAGAGATAAGAAACTAATCTGTGTTGAGTGTGTTAAGTAATTCCCACTTTAACAGTTACATCTAAATGAACATTGAACCACAGTGCATGTGCAGCCCCACGCAGTCAGATCTGCCACAAGGTATTTGAAATAAACCTTCCCGAGGTAAAACGCTCTCTGTTAATGAAACAGAACATATTTCCTGCTCAGGTGTTTTATAGGATTTGTCTTTGCCTATTTCTTTCCAGGGTAATTGTGATGTAGGAGGAAGGAGACATGTATTCTAAAAAGTATTTCTGATTTTGCAGTCTACTTCCACCGGGTCAGACCTCAGACACATCAGTTGTTTCAGACAAATACACTAAGTATGGCCAAGTACCGGGATACACGTGGGACATACACATATTTGATTTGGTTTCTGGTGAATCTGTAACAAGGTTGTGATGATTAATACCACATACAGTACAAGGAAGCATCGTCAGCTCAGTCTTACAGGATGTGCTTTGGAAGCACAACTGGATCTAGTGATCAAGCTAGTCTGGTGACATTTTGTGATCTCTAAGTAGTGATTCATCGTCAAGGGCTTTATTGCTGGCCAAGTATGAAGCAGAGTCATACTTATGGATGTCATCACTGAGTCCTGGTTTGTCAGTCATTGTCTATATTTTTGTATTTGTCTATATTGTATTTTCAGCACTCCCCATACACACACACACACACACACACACACACACACACAAAAGAAAGAATTGCCTCTGGTCATGAATAACATCTGTCAGAACTGGATTTGCTTAATTGTCTGTGCCATTAATCTCCACTGTTGTTTAAAAAATGATTAATAACATATCAGGGAAACACACTGCTGCATTTGGTGACATGTTTCCTCATTACAAAACACCAGACCCTGATTTTTTATTTATTTTTTTTTTTATGTTGCCCCAAAGGCTCAGAATGGTCATAACTTTTTATGCACAAGATCTCTGGATATGTTTAATATTTGGGTCTTGTGTTTTGTAATGAGAAAACATGTCATTGCAGTGCTGCGTTTCCCTGATGTGTTTTGAAATCATCAGTAGAGGTGTGGCAGAGATCAATAAGATAATCCAGGACTGACAGACATTAGCAGTGAGTAGAGCCAGTTCACCACTGGTTTTAGTCTCTGTATGCAGAGTGTTATAGAAAATTACCAGCCTTATCCTTTAAACAAAACTGACACTCTATAGTCAACGTACAGTAAGCGAGAAACCATAACGGGACGGCCTGTATCAGTATTAAAATACCTGATGGTAATCATCCATTCTGTTGCTATGCTTTGGAGTTTCATCCTCCGTAAGGTTTTATGTTTCATTTCCCTGCTGAGATGCCCAAAAAAAAAAAAAAAATTGATTCTAGTTCCAAGCTTCACAACTCCCTCCGTTCTCCCAAGTCAAAACAAAAACATTGCGACTCTGGCGTTTTGATTGCTACAGTTTACAGTGCTCTTGAGTTACACGGCGTACTCTGAAAGCATCTGGTGCTACAAACGATGAAGCAGCAATAACTGAGGAGTGGCAGGTAGCACACTTGCCAGAGTGTCGTGCTGGACACTGAGGAGCAGCACCGTTATGAATCAGCTCCGGGGAGCTGAGTCTGCCAGCAAAACACTCCACTGCCCCCCCCCCTTTTGTAAAACACAAATTCAGTGACAATCAAGTTGGTCATTTACCATCTAGCAGAGAACAGTTACATTTTAAAAGCACTGGATAATTCAAATCAAGGTTATTTAGATTAGTCAGTCTAATAATTGTGTTTGATGGTTTTTTTGTGAAAGCTACAGGTATGCGAATGTTTTACACGTTACTTTACTGTATAATACTCAAAGGTTTTACAAAAAGTCTTCTCATGATTTACTTTTTCCACTGTGCTTTTCCTTTCTGGATGCAGTTCACTCAGTAAATAACTTAAAAACTAAGGAAAACAACTCGTTAGTGGCCCTTTTTGTTCAAACTGCCGTTTCCAAGGTCAAAAATGAAATTTAAAGCTCAACACATGAAGTGATTTAACAAAACTAAAGAACAGCCGTTTACCTCTGGCCAATATTTTATTTAAAGAGACACCGACGCCTGTTACAACAGTCAGCTCTTGGTTTCTCTGGATTGTCGGTTGAATGAACAAAAGGAAAGCAAGTGTTTCTTATTCTGAGTACAACAGCTCCGGCCGAGCAGTGGGAGCCCCAGGACGTTGCGTAAGCCCTCAGAAAGGTAGAACTGCATCACAAGAGGTACATCAGAAACACAAAGTCAATCCCCCTGACGCACCACATCTACCACCCCATCACTCTCTTTTAACAAAAGTAGCAGAGACCTTTGTCTAAAAACCATGATTAATAGACCGTTTCAATGGTGAGAACAATTCAAACACACCTAACATATGATATCCCTGGTTAAATAAACTGTAGGCTGTCTGAGAAATCAACATATGAACAGGGAGAAACTGTGCATAACTAACCAGCAATCACGGAAGGTAAACAGCTCTAGCTCCTTCTGTGACACACCAACATTGTGAGAATGCAGCTGAGCTCCTCTCCATGCATCTATATGCCACCATGACATGTCACTAACTGCTCTCGTCTCTCCTATAGTATGTCCTCTCTCTCCCCCTGTACCTTTCTGCAGGTTGCCCTGGCTCTGGAGCTCTATGTTTCTGATGAGCAGTCACCGGCCACATCAACCTGCCCAGTGTTTGTTTGTTGTTGTGACTTGTCTGTTTTCTCTCTCTCTCCTCTATCCACTCACCCCAACCAGTCAAGGCAGAAGGCCGCCCACCAAGAGCCGGGGTCTGCTGGAGGTTCCTAGCATTAAAGGGAGTTTTTTCCCTCTCCGCTGTCACCAAGTGCTGCTCAACGGGGATTTGTTGGGTTTTTCCTCTATGATATTAATGGTAAGGTCTAGACCTTACTTTGTAAAGTGTCCTGAGACGACGTTTGCTGTGATTATACGAATAAAATTTAATTGATCCAACTGTCAGCAAATGGCAAAGCAGATTGGACATTGCGTGTGCACTCCTCATACAGACAGTGTGGTCTTAGCAGGAAATTGTCATCCCATTTTAGAAGTATATGTGTTTTTAGTATTTAGTGTTGCTTTTTGATTATACTGACTTCTAAGGATCTTATTCTCTTGTTCTAATTCATCTGATTGGCACCTGTCAACTGCATACTGATTCTAACTACTTGAACCAAACACAGGCATGAAGAGGTTAAATCACTAAATAACTGGGCAGGCAAAAGGGCAAAAATTGAAGTGTGGAAAACCATTTTGTGCATCAGTCTCCCCCCTTTATCTGTATAAAGAAAAAAAGTGAGACTATTTGTTATCAGTTGAAAAAGCAACTTTCTGCCAAATGACTTCTAATGATCACCGTGTTGGATTCTGGTCTGCTGAGGTTGCCGCTGCTGGGAAAATAGCTTTTTTTTCCCCTATGATGTGAAACTGTATGATTGCTGAAGTATGAAGTCATCTGTGAGAGAAGAAAGATAAAAATGCTCTTTGATTGTAGCCGACTTGACATTTACAGTTGGTATTTTTCTCTTATTTTAGCTTCACATCTTGGTGTGTGTTTGGCTTGTTAGCCAAGATGAAGTAAACCAAAGAAAGCAAAAATCACTGATTGCTTATTTTAAATTGTGCTCAAGTGTTTTAGGCTGGATTGGACATACTGCTTAGTACTCACTAGCAGGAGTCTCCAGTCCACAGACTGGGGGACTTGCAAGGTAAAGTGTTTGCACTTTTACTGTTATTGTTCTTTGACTCTTGAACAAACTTCCACAAGGTCTTAAAGAAACTAAATGAAAACCCATTCCTGTCATTTAGCCATCTTTGTAGGTTAAACTCATTTCTTTGCTGTTTATTCTCTCTTTCCTTTTAAAGCAATTCTTTCGTTTTTAAAAACTGCTGTATAAATAATTTACTTACTTGCTTGCATTGTTCTGATGCATTCTCACCTGAATCTCTGTCTGGGCGTCTGCCTCTCTGGACTCTTGCACAGGTGGCCGATGTAATATACGGGGAAGAAGAGGCAGTTCCAGGTGGTGGCGAACCACGTGAGGGTGAAGGGGGCATCAAACTGCTTAAAGGTCAGCTTGGCCAGCTGGGTAGAGCCTGCCCAGGACGAGCACACGCACATCACCATGGCGATTCCCCACAGGGCTTTCTGTACCTGTACAGTTGTGACCCTGATGCAGCAGTGGAGCCTCTGTCTGTTGGAGCCCAACTCTGCTCCTGTTGCACCGCAAGACGACTGTGTGTCTGTGGTGCCCACCACATTCTCCCTGGTGCGTTCTTCTCCTGCAGAAGGATACAGACATGTTGCATGTGAATACTGCAAGTTTGTTCTCACTTTTATTTGAGCTACCATGTTAAACTAACTACACATCTACAGTACGTGTTCTGCCTTTCAATTTTGTTTAGAACATACATTTTAGATTTATACATGTAAATTGCTTTAGCTTTTACATATAGGGGCCTCTTATCTGCGTGAGTGATTTCAGGCCATCCATGCCTTTCCATCTTTTTTCCCCAAATAAAAATAGCTACTTGCACAGTTGAATCGAACTTGAAGGTAATCAATCGGACATCTGAGTTTAAAATGTGGTGATCAAGTGTGACAGGCCAACAGAGGACAAATCTGATATCCAATCCAAGACACCCTCTTCTCCACCATCAGTTTGACCCCATGAGGTCCACTTGTGTGTGAGCACACAATGACACACACACAATGACACACACACACTGAAGTTTCTGTTGCTCCTGTCAAACCCTGATAACCTCCATACATAATGTGCACAAGTGTTTTCTGTCCCACTCACACCCGCTCGGTGTTTCAAAACTGTTCCCTTGAGTCATTTCACTTATTTATGATAAATTGTTTTTGTCTCAAACTCAACATTCAAGATGATCGTTCAACTGTTCAGGTCCTCTACATGGAAACATTCTGCAGATAATACATTATTCATGCAGCAGGCATTCACTCGGGCAGGTCATCCTGTTGGCCTCATCTCTGAGTGACACTGTGTACTGACAATACATTAACGTATCTCGGTTAAGACAGGTCAGGTAGAGGTGTGGATGATGCAACAGGGACATTTCTAAGCGTGGTTTTGAAATATCTTGAAGGGGCCAAGTCCCTTGTTCATCTACTTTTTACTGACTTCTCCTCTGCTTTTAACTGCATCCATCCAGGCAGGCTGAGCAGCACTCATAACATTGATGCTGGTTTATGGAGTTTTTAAACAGATGGGTCACAAAGGGTGAGGGTGAATGGTGTATTATATGATGTCAAAAAAATGTAGAAAAAAAATTAACATCTAAAACTTAGGTAGAAAACATTTCACCTCTCACCAAGACGCTTCATCAGTTCTGTCCGACTGGTGGTGAGCAGGAGGTATTTCTGGTGTTTCAGTCCTTTAGTGGTCAACAATGTGCCCTAACTACTGAGTTGTTATAGTCCGGTATCACAGATGCCACATCATCAAATTTGCAGATGATACTGTTATTGTGTTTCTTCTTAGCAGTGATGACTTTGAGCATGTTCCTGTTATAATTGATTCTATTGATTAGTACAAATTATTCTTTTTTAAACAATGTGGCAAAAACAAATGAGACATGCATTGATTTAGTAAAAATCCCACTGCTCTCTCTCCTGTTATGGAAAATCAGGCTGTTGAACTGGCGCAGCAGTACAAATATCTCAGCAGTGTGATCGACAGCAAACTGTGCTTTGAGCCCCAGGTTGATGTCTTTGGTGTGTAAAAAGCACATCAGCATATGCATTTTAATCACAAGCTTTGCGGTTTTAATGCTGACACCACTTTTATAAAGATGTTTTATTGAATCAGTCCTCGTATTACTTTCAAATTGAAAATTTGTTTACAGGGTATTGTGAAGCTGTGCAGCAAAATTGACTTGACTGACATATCAGTCTTGACTGATATGAGCCATCCCTTGTGGGGTGAATTTATGCTGCTACCATCAGGGAGTAAATACAAACTGCTGCGATGCAGAATGAGCAGGTTCAGAAGATCATTTGTTCCTGCTGCTATCAGTCTTGACACTTGAAATGATAGTCCATGTCTGGTTTCTTGTTATTTGTCTATTTATACTGCTGATTGTGAATCAAATTCCCCCCCCCAGGGATAATAAAGGTACCTTGAAACTAAGACTAACACAACCAAAGTTTCACCAGAAAAGTCCTAATAAATAATTTTAGACCGTCTTTGAGGTGAACAGAGTTTTGAGACAAACAGCAGCAGCACAACTTCAACGCCAGAGATGTGAAAGGGAACTACAGACAACAGCAACTGCATATCAGCTCTAATTCATAATGGTTGTGTAATATGCACCATGCATCTTCCGAAGTTTCCTGCTTTAAAAATGAGGGATCTCCCTAATGGTGTTTCCAGAGGAAATGATGTGCCCACAGGGAGCTTTTTGTCAATTCATCTGCACTGTACACTGCTGAGTGGAATACAGAAGGGCCTCGGTGAGACAAAGATACAGTACATCTAACTTCAGCTGGAGTTGCACAGCCCCAACAGACATTGAACTCTCATATTATTTTATTTGTCCTGTATCAAATTACTACCATTTAGCAGTGATGACACTCGTCTTAATATTAATATAATCCATTTATTAAAAGGGCACCTATTGTCTAATATAAGCAGTGTGTTGCATAATTTACCGAGTTGTATAAAGAGGACATCAATCAAGCCAAATGAGGGGACTCACAGGACAGCTGCCTCTGACTTTGTCAGATGATTTCATCATATCACCGATTAACTTTCTTGATGACCATGGTGGCCTAATGCTCTGGTTTCCCCCAGACTGAATACACAACAGATCCAGATTTTGTTTGTCTAATGCAAAATGCAGCTATACTGTACTGTATGGGTTTCTTGAACAATGCTGCCTGCTGTTGCAAATACAGCCTTGAGGCAAATGTGGCAGCAAAGAAAGATGATTCAAGATCATTGTCTGTAATTGAATTGAAATGATGAATCAGCAAACACCAACAAAGAAAACAAGACAGACAGACACACAGATTTCTAAGGCACAAGGGTGAGAATTAAGTTTCTCTATTCTGAGCTCCAAGCCTCTTTGTCCTGATCTGAAGGTCATTGTTTGTTCACGTTGCCTAGTTTTTGTCCTTCCTGGGCCACCATCTCACATATTGTGGCCCTGGCCACTGCTCTGTTACTGCAGCACAGTTTAATCTTCCAAATGCAGAGATGAGCCAAGTCAGCCAGCCCCTGGAGAGGCACCAGGGCCCAGCTTATCATTTCCATCTCTGGCACATGTTAACACACTTAGTGAAGTGTCATGACGACAGTGATATTCCTGTCATGCCACCTGTTAAACTGTTAGTATAACAATAGTCAGAATATAGTAGATTCTCACTTTTATTAAGGCAAACAGTCATGGGACTGATTAATTAAAGCTTCGATGATTAAATACGGGGACATCAATGTATATTCATTTATTAGCGAAGATGCTTAATTTGACACTAGATGAAAATATTTCCTTTCATTTAACCCATTTTATGTTTAAATCCAAACCCAGCAGGCATCTCTGTTATCGCTGGAGACAAGAGGTACCAGCATACTGATCAAAGTGAAAATCCACAGTTGTCCTACAAGGTTGTTTTTTTTTTTTTTAGGACTGTTTGGCTGACTGTATAGACACTGCTGTTTCAGATTTCCAGAAGAAAGAACGCCCACCTCTGATGTTACTCAGAGGATAGCCTTGGGAAGAATAGTGAGACTCCAACATCTGCCAAAGCTATCCAAAAGGTAATAGGCATCTACGCCTGCATCTTGCTACTTTGTGCTGTCATGTAGTTGTTTTTAACGTTTTAATCTAAAATCACATTCTAATATTTTATTTAAATATGCATTTTAATGTCTCATCTGTGTGTGCATTGAATTGCCTTTGTATATGAAAATGTGCTATAGAAATAAACTTGCCTTACCTCTCCATCTGTGTGAACATCTGCAGGTGTATCAATCTCTTTACAACTAAAGGCATAGTAATCCAATCTTTATCTACTGTAACTGTGTGTCTGCCTCTAGTGTCAGCATACTGGGGACTGAAGATACAGTACATCCTCCTGAGACTAGGATCGAAGTGGCCCGACTGTTGTTAAGCTTTACCTGGCAATTAACTAGTCAGTTTCTCAGTTTCTGTTCCATCTCATTCTAAGCTTCCCAACCAGCAACATTCCCACTCTGGCACTCCTCCCTCCCACTGCAATCTCTGCAGTGCAGATCTCTCCTGCTGATAGCTGCAAATCCCAAACGTGCCAACAGAGCCCTGCCTGACTGCCTGCTCTCACACTTCTCAGCATGCCATAGAAAGGTTCTGTGAGAACCGTTACACCCCACTGTAGCTCCCCGAACAGACCACCATCCACGGTTCTTTCTGCTACTCTGATGTTCCCAGAACAAGAACCAAGATCCTGACCAGCAGCAATAACAATAGCATCAGGCTTGTGTTGGTCTGTCATGGTGGCCATACAACTGTCAGGAGTGCTTCAAAGGGACCTCGACTAAGTGGTAAGAGAGAGGTTTGTCTGTTTGGTGACACCTCTGTGAATGTTAGAGTGCACAGCAGTGCTCTGCCTCAGTGATTTAAGAGGGTGAACAGATCAGTTACCAACTCTCTTTTCCTCGTCTCTCCTCTATCTATTGTGATAAATGTAAACTGTCTGGTGAAAAGTATTAATTCTGGCAAGCTCATGATGAAATATGATAGTGTAAAGTCTGTTTGGCTGCACAGTTTATATAACACACAATACCTTAAACAGTCAGTTCACCTTAATGTAAATTGTTTTCATTTGCATTACTTTCATAGAGAAGGATGGTAGCTCTGTCATGGGAGACAGACAGCAGTCACTGTCTGTAATCTCTGTGCCTGACAGAAGCGGGGGTCTGTGATACTTGGCTGTGACAGCTTGGTCAGGCCATGCTGTCAGAGGCCTTTCTACACACCAGAGCAGGCTCATCTGACAAGCTTGTCCTGCTCAATAACACCACGGCAAGACAGGTGGAAAAACACACCCTGCTGCGTTGACCACCTGATAGGTGGGACCACACAGGCAGACGGAACAAAGACCCAGAAGGGCAGACAAGGGCGGGATAGCTGTTACTGATCCCGCTCTCCTTAATTCCTGATTTATCCTTCAGCCTCAAAAGGACAAATGGAGCAACTTCCTTACAGAATACAAAACTTGCCGTCTGTCACTGCCCTGATCTGCCCAGCTGGTTCAACAGACGCTCACGATATGGGTCAATGCTGCATTCCTCTGATGCCCCATCAGTTAGCATCACAAGAAAACACAGCATGCAAGCAAGCAGAGTGTGTTTGTGTGTGTCACAGCAGAGAAGTGGCAGTTACTCATTCTTTGCCCTGGGTGTGTTGGCAAACAGTGTACCCTAGTCTTGAAGGGCCCGACCTTCCCCGTTCCTTACAGGAGTGAGTACAACGTGATGGACGTGCAGTTTAACAGACTGGCGAGAGTCCAGCACTTTCCGCGGCAAATCAATATTTAAAAGACTGGCCACAGCATCCCTTTTGAAGTAATGGATAAGCAGCTGCTGCAGGTGTATACTCCGAGTGTCTGCCCAAACAGCAGTTGTTCTCCCTCCCTGCTCTCTGGGGTCACTGATAATGAGTCTATCACTGTTTCAGACACATCTTAGCCTTCCCATTACTGCTGTAAAATAACCCCTACAGTTTGACTGGTTTCTTTTTAATGGCACCAAAAGAAAGTTTATCAATTAAGATTTAGATGGAGTGATCTGCTAACTCAGTCATTTCCACCGATGAAATTCAACAAAGCACACAGCACACATTTTTGCTGACGCATTTCTGAGCCAGTCAGTTACTACAGCTGCTATGGGCATGGTGGAAATATTCTGCTTTGTAACAATTTACCTCCTAGGCACACCACACC
This sequence comes from Monopterus albus, assembly GCF_001952655.1. NCBI lineage: Eukaryota > Metazoa > Chordata > Actinopteri > Synbranchiformes > Synbranchidae > Monopterus > Monopterus albus. The sequence goes on from NW_018127940.1 coordinate 1,124,613, forward strand.
TGCACCATCTGGTCCACTGACTGCATTAGACATGGAGCCTGAAGAAAGCTTTCAGATCAACTCCCTCACTTTAGGAATTTAGCTTGGATCTTCTTTACACATTATTGCAGAGGATTTTGCTCAAAGATGAAACACAGTGCTGCTGAAGGCATTTTCTTATATAAAATACAAATGAGATAGGTAGCAAGGACACCATGGCAGCAAACTTGAATGAATTAGAGTACAGTATCCACTTAGCAATTCAATCCATCTGTTCAATGAAATATCATTCATTACAATGTAAACTTTCTCTGCACACACAAGTCTGGCCTCTTAATAGATTACAAGCCCAGTCACTGTATATCCACTACACACTTACCAAGTGAGAAAGGTCTGTTTTAGCCTGAAGAAGCAATCTTACTTTTAGTCCTCTGACTACCTTCAAACTCGACCACATTATATTCGGAGGATGAAAGCGTGACTTTCACTGAGCTCGGAACTGATGAATCAATGGTAATTCAGATTGTTGTGTGCTTCACCTTGCACTACCTTGCACTGTCAGTGTTACAAAAACTTTCTCTCACTTCTTTTTGGCCCAGTTGCTCAGTGGTAAAGCTGCTGCTCTGTTTTATCAAAACAAAGTTGACACTCATGCACTGTGCACAAACTGGCCACGTTAACCAACTTTACATTTAAAGCAATATCCACACAAAGCAATTAGTCTCATAGCATGTGTTAGAGTCCTGCATTTCTCAAAAATCCTGAGAAAACCTCTGCTGTTGATAAAATCAATCATCTTTCATAAAAGCGTTGAATCACATTAAGAAAAAAATGTATCCCCCAATTGTCCACTGAAGATCTAATACTCTGACCTAAAGGTCTATTTCTGTGCATGAAGGGTTAAAATGTGCCATCATTCAGTGGCTATGATTCTGGGGAAAATATTCAGTTTGGCCAGAATAGCAGCTGAGGAAATATGACCAGCTACCTGTTGAACATATGTAGGCAAACTGATTCAGTTTTAAAAGCTGCCTGTTCTGTTTTAAAGCATAAAATGAAATTACAGAGATTGAAGGGGCTTTTGTGAACTTCTTGCCTCTGATGACATGGGAACAACAGACACTCTCCAAAGACATCACCACCAGAAACCAGTAATTATCATCCATGCATTGCTGGTCGGGTAAATTTGTAACAAGAACGCATAAAGGAAGAAGTAAATACTCCAGATAAAGACAGTGAATCAACCTTGTGACTGTAAATGTGTAAGCAGATGCCCAGAAATGGACTTTTGTTACAAACATTTAAAGGAACACAGGGATGTGTCGTCTGATGATGTAGTGTTGTTACTAGCCTCACGATGACAACTGTACCACAAAACTGAATGATGATGGTTCCACCCTCCCCCCACAAAGCAACTCAAAGTGATCTGACCTTCTTAAGAAATGTAGAAAGACTAGAATTTCACCTTCAAATCCCAAAACAACAAACCAGACTGCTGAATTTGGTTTGCCAGACCTCTTCAGTCACACTGTGTGGAACTGTCAGTGTTAACCGGACACAAAGAAAAAAAAAACAAAAACGAAGATGCCGAACTGAAACAATTCTCTGACAGTTGTGGGGGGGGGTTGTTTATAAGGAGAATAGAGGTTTTGGAGCTGGTGTTACATAAGAAGCAGAGTCTGAAAAGCTGCATGTTGATCTGCTGCGGCCCCCTGTGATTCCTGCCTCCTTCAAAAGCAGCTGCTGAAACAGGGAGCTGAACACTCACATCACAAATGGCTCCGACTCCCTTCGACAACTTACAACACTGTATCAGCCCCACCACACACTTACAATCCATTCTCTGTCCATGGCATGATGTCACAATGTACACTAGCTTTTGTATTTTAAATAACCCTAATCTCAGGTATTGAAATAATATTTGGACTTGACCTTCACAATAACTGTAAAATCTTTGGTAATTCAGCAGCAGTGATTATCTGGATGTGATTCTGAATGCTTTACAGTGACTGCATATGTATAAAGTATGCAGCACAGTTTAAACAGCTGCAGTCTCTTATTAGTTAACTTGACTGATTCCTGCAGTGTCCATACAAAAATCTTATTTTAGCAGCTGGGCTGCTCATAAATTATGAAGAAGCATGTTCAGATATTTTCACATTAATACTCCCATACAACTACAGCAGACAACATTTCAACATTTCATTTTGTAGCTGACAAAAAAAGGGGGTGAGAAATTTCATTAGCAGTTATGTTTTGTCTCCATTTGACATTTTGTTAAATTTGCTCCAGCTCACCCATCATGCACTGCACAGCAACCATCAACTTTCACTTATGATAATCAATAATCATCAGAATCTATTTCCTGTACTATTTTCATGTTTGGCGTTGCATAAATGTGTATGTCACAAATGCAAGTTTGTATTAAGAGAAATGTTAACCGAAGTTATTTTATTATTTTTCTTTTCGAACAAGGCAGGGGGAGCCAGTATAAGACTGGCCTGTTATAAAGCTCGAAGAGACTGAAGAGCAGTGTGACAGTGCCTCTAACTGCTGACTTCATGTCCCGGCTACTGTGGCGCGATGCTCTGGCATCTTATTAGGTGTGACTACTGAAGCCTGTGGTGGGTGGAGAGTGTGAGGGGAATCCCTGCTGCAATTACAACTTAAGATTCTACCTAAGTGCCAGTAAATTTAGCACACTGCTCTTCAGGGCCGCATGAGTCGCGCTTCTTCCAAAAGAAAATCAATGCGTCAATAACAGTGAATTGGACGATATGGATCCATTTCCAGCTTCATTTTGGTAATTACAGAACAGATAATGCGATTCAATTCCGACTGCATTTGTAGCAGTTCCAGTATAAATTCTGTCTTGGCTGCTGTCCGATGTCATTTGTTTGCATGAATGTTGCATCACAGATTGAGCGTTAAGTTGCGCGCTTGATTGATTCCCGTGTCGTTTCATCTTCCTGACGGGGGGGGCGGGGGTTCTAAAGTTGATCCATGTCTTGAAAAGCCAACAGTGTTTAATGAGATACTGAGTAACCTTTGGAGAAACAATCTGCTGAAATTCTCTCTAACAGAAAGACGCTTCTGCGTTTAGAGCAGCTATTCTGTGAAAGCAACATTAAAGCTTGTCCCAGTTTACAGGGCTGCAGGCGATCTGCATTGATATGAACTCTCCCTACCTTCCACTTTGGTGAGGGTGAGCACCGGACTGTTGCAGGCGGACAGCGGGGCAACCCGTGCGGAGTGTTTCTTCATGATGATGAGCTCGGATGGGCAGAGCTCTAACCCGCTTCGACTACATCCCTGAAGCTGATTTGGTGCAGACACCAGACCTCTTGAGGGGACCCTTGACGTTTCTAGAGCCGGTGTCCTGCTCTCTGTCCCCTCGCATCCATCCAACTCTCTCTTGGTGTTTTTTCCACCTCTGCTGTATCCCCCCACGCAGCTTCCTCCACTTGCCTTCCCTCCCCAGATCTGCCGTATCCAGTGCGTCCTGGCTGGTCTCTCCTCACGTATCATTTGGCAATTGCTGCAATTCGACAACGCCACACATCATCCACCCGTCCGCCTACAGCATCACAAAGGCACGCACTCTAATTGGAGAGGTTTCTAGCGAATTAGTACATAGTGAAACGAATCCCTTTCTTCCTGGTGACCATGAGGGATCCCCACATCAAGGCTCATTGAATGTCCCCAGACATCACTTGAGTATTTATTAGGTTTTAAAGCTCTTTGTCGCGTTTATGTTCGTATATTACTTTTTCAGCTGTATGAACTCCTTTTAAAAAGGGATTTCGTTTACATTAACTTAGCACAGAAATTATGTAAAGAAAAAATACCCCAAATGCTGGGAATGGAATTAAAATGTCTTCTGGAAATAACTTGAAAGGTGGTGTATTTCTTCACATGCAATACTTTGGTGTTTATAGTGCATCAGGGAGGTTGTATGCAGTTGCAGTATAACGTTAAGTTTATGCAGTCAGTGAACTCCTAGGGGGCATTAATTATTTTTGAAAATCCAGTTTTTCTTTCTTTCAGTTTATATTAGTTATAGATCTTGAATATGACGAACAGAAAACCAGTGACACCTGGGGGGGGGGGTTGTTTGGCTACTTGTCAGCCCTGTGATAGACTGGCGACCTGTCCAGGATGTAACCCGCCTCTTGCCCAGTGTCAGTTGGTATTGGCTTCAGCCCCTTTGTTTTGCCTTTGCATGAGAATGTGCTATAAAAATAAAAGTGCCTGTCACAAATTATAGCAGAAGCAAATTTATTATGACATGTAAAATTTATACTGGCAGCAGTAGTGGACATTTTGGCTCAGTGCATCCTTGACAAACATGCATTTACAGTTTCAACAACTGGTTTATATTCTAGAGAGCTTTACAGCCTCTGACTTCTCTGGTCCTCCCAGTCCAAATTGAACTACTACTGTAGGAGTTTTGAAGTAGGCAACAATTTCAGGCTCATCAATGTGGTGAGCACCCTGTGACTTGTCTCTTGGTTCTTTCTATCAACAACCAAAATTGGTTTTGAAAGCTGAAGTGTCAATTCAGCTTCACATCAAGTTTACACTTTTAACCCGAGAGCTGTTCAACACACGGCTAGCCACCTGAAATTGTATCTGACAGTCTGTGTTATTCTACCTTTCACTGAGAAGCCATTATAAAGCAAATACATCAGAGGAAAGCAGATCACTGTCAGTGGTATAAATTAATCTTATCAGTATTGATCAGAGAATCCTTCTGCCTGTTTTAATGCCTTTAATTTGTCACCTGCCTGTCTTTAAAAGGAAAAAAGTTTGATCAATGATTGGTTTATTTCAGACTGACAGTGCCCTCGTCTACGGACACAAGGGGTCGCTGACTGGTTTCATGAGTAGGAAAATGTCATATTCGATGGCCTTCACAGGCACCACATCTCAACCCACTTGAGCACCTATAGGAGATTTTGGACTGACGTGTTAGACAGCATCTCCACTACCGTCATCAGATCAACTGAGGGAACATCTTCTGGAAGAATGTGTTCATTCCTCCAGCAGAGTTCTGAAACTTGTAGAGTCTATGACCAGGAGCACTGAAGCTGTTCTGGTGGCCCAACACCTTACTGAGACACCTGATTTCTCTATTAATTTGTGACCCGTCTGTGTGTATCTGCAAAAGTCACTGTACCTAAAGCAAACTGCAATAAATAATTCACTGCTTAGATTCTACCTAACACTCAAGCAACAATCACCTGCATTGCCTAAGTAGGACAGGGAGCTCTAAAAAAAACTCTGCCCTGATCCATTCTGTACCTCATAAACAAAATCGACTTACTTTCCATTGCTTCACACTTGTTTGCATTTGAAAATGGGAAATGTCAGGAACAGTGGTTATGGATGAAGTGTAAGAAGTCACAGTGACTAAACTACAGGAGCAGCTCAGGATGTTCATTAAACATTTTAAATGTATCCCTTAAGTTATATTGTTGTGTCACAGTGAAAGATTCCACAGCACTTTTTTGTGTCTGTGTGAATCTCTTTTGGGTTCTACAGCTGGGAACCAATATTGCCACTTGTTGTTAGTTTAGTATGTCAAGAAGATGAGGCTCAAGAAAACATCGGAAAGCAAGGAGCTGGAAATAGGTATAGGCAGTGAGATCATTAAAAGCTCCCAGTTAGTGACTCCTAGACTTATCTGCAAACGCAGGAGGAGGATCAAACCAGGCCATGCTCTGAGAAATCTCTAACACATTCATATGCTGCATATGAATAGGGATAAATACGCATGATCAGTAAAGAAGTGTAAAAAGCCAAATCCTTTGAGGTCCCTGCATCATCACAGCCTTTTAAATCTCCATTTCTACACAGAGACTGAAAGAAGTAGATCCGGGATGAGAGGTGACTATTCTTCTGTGTACAGTGGATGTTCTATTGCGCTCCAAAGACAGGCTCGCACTTCTCTTAAAAAGTTTATTCATGGTGAGAAATGAGGAATGCTACAGTGGTGAGAAGGTCAAAATCAACCAAACATGGAAATGCTTCTTATAAAGTTTTTCTGGGGCAAAGTGAATGTAAATATAAAACAATGAAAACTGAGGTGACTATATGAGAGAGAGAGAGAATGTACCAGTGACTCAAATGGCACTGAGTGATGAGTTAATGGTGTCAAGGTGAAATCCTAATGTACCCTGATGAACCGAGTCCAACCTGTGAAGATATTGTGCTGGTGCATTCATGTACTATACAAGTCACCATCATCAAAAACTGGGAAGGTGGCAGCAGCAGCCCACCATCTCTTTCTTACAACCAATGATGGTGCTACAAAGACAGCAAAGCGAGCACCAAAGTGATTAAAGTTTACGAAATGCATGTACCAAATGTAATCACAGTTTATCCAACAGTTGTCAAAACATCTCACAGAAAACCACAACCTCACAGTGGCATTAGAGAAAAATCAGAGGATCAGTGGGATTTTTCCTCTAGGAAACGTGTTGTGCTGTGCACTCTAACGTTCCTCTAGGAAAAGCCCAACTCAGAGGCATTTTACCAAATAAATGAAAACTGATTGGTTGCACTAGAGGAACAGGGGATTACCAATGATAGGAAACATCATCTGTTCTGCAGAACATCAGTACAAATGACTTTGGCTGACAGGCTGACCTTGCTGTCCATAGAGCCATGTTTGTTGGGGGGGAAGTACTATGACGAACAGAAAACCAGTGACACCTAGCAAACCCAGAAATAAAGACATTTTCAGCTCATCATGTAATCAACTTTATAAAAGAGAAACTCCAATTAAGTGGGTGTAATACCAACTTATTCTAAAGATCGAGCCAAAAACTGCACAGCTCTGTCAAGATCTGTGTGTAAATCTGATTCGACCATTTGAAATCTATAAAACTGTGTGGTCTGAAAACCTGTTTTATTAATAAGTGCTTCAGTTGCCAATCAGACTGCACAGGACACTTGACGGTGGAAGACGACTGACTTGGAGTGGTAGTGGTAGAAGGCGTGTGTAAGAGCAAATTATTTCTTGCCGTCTGATCTAAATTAAATTGATAATGCCAATGTGAGGTAAATGTACCTGGCCTAATTTGTGTAAAGCTGCTGTTCAGTACAGACTGTCTGAGCGGTTGTGGTTGTTTATTGACGTTTCCTATCCAATGACACGTGTAATCCTTATTTCAGACAAATCAGCTCCTTGTGCAACACCAACAACACGTAATGTTTACTCAGCTGAAATTAAGGACGCTTAGAGACAGCTGCACTCCTGGTCACAACATCACAAAATCAAAAGTATGTCTAACCCATAAAGTATTTGCAGTAACTCGTGTTTCACAAACCAAATGTCAGATTTATTCACTTAACATTTGTGTTCAAAGCCAGTATAAACAAAGCTCAATCACCAAAGCAGAGACCGACTGAGATGGCTCAACAATTAAATGAACCATCATAAAATTTTCTACAGACATTCTTGGTCCTTGGTTCCTATTGTGCGATTATAATCTTGACATTTTCAGTTTTGATTAAAATGCACCAACAACTAAACTGTTCAAAAAACATTAAGCGCTTGATGATCACAGTACAGTCAGTTAAACTTCAGGGGTATAATGCCGTCCATTTAGGAAGCGCAAGTGATTGTGGATCAGTTTCACCTGCTTCAGTGCAAATGAAAGTGACAACAGGTGCAACAGAGATGCAAAAGCAAGACACTTCCCAGAAAGGGAATGGTTTTGCATGTGGTGGCCACTAACTCTTCCCTTATCCTTCCTGACTGATTCTTCTCAAGTTGTTTGGTTTTGCTAGTGTCCTTGTCACTACTGGTAGCAGCCCATGCTAAAAGTTAACATATAGCTCAGATGAAAAATCTAGTTTGTTTTTAAACCTACTTTCTGCAAACCTTTCCTAGCTCATTAAAATGATCAGACAAAAATCCTGGTTTTGCAGTATAAGCAAAGCAGATGAAGTTATGTACACACAAACTGCTCAGTTCATTTTAATTAATGGTACAGTAATAAAAAGGAATATCAAATACTCACATTGCTCTCTTTTAAATAAACCCATGGGAGGATTTAAATGTTTGCTCCACTGTTCAAGCCTAGGACACTTCTGGCCTCTGCTTAGCATAGAAAACAGGTAGGGAAGCTGTAAAAGTGTAGGGGGGTAGTAAATCACAACATGTTTAAAATAAGTTGTAGCAAAAAAGGTCAATTCAAATTAACTTCCCCTTTCCTCAGGACTTTTATATCTTGAACAGACACGTACAGCTCATCTGTGCACGCAAGTAGCTGTCAAGTACTGCAACCAACAGCCGTCTATTGAATTAATGGCCTTGGCTGTTTCCCCTCGGGGAGCAGAAGGTAGAAAACGCTTGCCCAAACACTCTTCCCATTACAGTTACATTGCAGAGCTACATGTTTTAAGAGTGAATACATTATAATATAGCTGGACAGTTTTCTGTAACCAAGTATCTCCATGTAAAATGATTTTAATGCTTCTTCTGCTAATCATTCCCTTGTCTGGGAAAATCAATACCTCTGTGCATTTCTGCAATACATTTTCGCTGCAGGACAACATCATGATAGAATAAACACCGTTGGTCCAATTTAATTAAAATCTGATGCTGCTGCTGTCCATAGTGATTGGCAGAATAGTCATACCACACGCCCCCACTCACTTCAAACAGCACACAGAGAATTGAAGTTATGGTGAATCCAAGGTTAGCCCTCAGCAGCTTGCAATTTCTCCAAACCCAAGCTGGCCTATTCAAATATCTTGTTTTGTCTGAACAGGCAAAACCCAAACAGATTCAGTTTACACTCTTGGGAAAACCATTAAATCAATTAAAGTGACTAATTGTTCCAGCACTAGATTACATAGAATGTAAATAGTCTTACACAAACAGTCTGACTGGGGACTTGTTGATGAGAAGTGTATGCTGGTCAGAGATCCTCCAAATCAAAATGCAATGTTGTCTAGGGAGAAAACAGGATGAGCTAGACTGGTTGCCAATTTAAACTAATGTAGCACTTCCTCTTAATTACAGCCACAGCCAGTAAAGTCCAGCATCATCTATTAAAGGCTGTCAGGTTGTAATATCTAGTGATAGCCCTTATGATCTCACTCTGCCCTGGTGACCCATGCTTAATCAGGAAGAGTGAGTCACCATTAAATTTACATCCCACTAAATTTACATCCCACTAGAGGAATCTGCCTCCGACATCACGTCCCGCCTTTCCAGTCAAGGTTGCTTTGGAGTCACAACACGGTTGTGTTATTTATAGTTTTATTTGTGGTGCAGACTGGCAGGCAGTCCCAACTGTTTTGGCCCAGTATACAGTCCCGTACACTGTTGAACATCACCTAAGCTGAAACATGAATGAGTCTGACCAGTACATGAAGCAATGTCAAACAAGAGCTGTATAAAATTGAATTTGATATTCTGGCAGGCAAACTGCAAACAGCATCTGCAGAAAAATGGCCCACGTAAGTCCTGCTGTTCTAGGGATCAAACTGGCAAGCTTCTTGTCACAGGTGCCTCTAAACAACATCTTCCTTGTGTTTCTGATGAAAACAACCTGGCACACTTGTTTTGCTTTTCTGTCCAGTTAGGATGCTGGCTCCCTCTGCTGTCACACTATAGTAGGACCATTTTATCTTCAAGCTTTACAAAGGCAGGTAATGTAGCCTGAGTAACTTCAGTTTTAGGACATCTAATTGGTTTCATTTTGCACCTGTGTTCAACTTTACTTTTAATGCATTTCCAACATTCAGAGCTGTGTGACCCTGAAACAGAAATGGTGTCCTTTTTTATTGCGCTAGGCTGCACTTTTCTCACTGTGCTTAACATTATTCAAATTGTTCTCGATTGCTGTAATTATAGAGCAGCATTTCCACAGCATCTCTCTGCCACTTTATATCAGGCTATTACCCGAACCTTTAAAGTGGGGACATGAAGATTAACATTCTACTATAAAACATATGAGAGAACAAACTCCTGTGTGGTACATTGTCCAGTTAGAGTAGGTACTTCTGCCACATATAATTTGATAGACAGACAAAACAAAAGGTTTTTATATACCCTTATAATTTCTATTGTTGCCTTCTCATACTAGTTTAAGAGGCAAAATCATATGGATAAACAACATGAATAAGTCATATACTACAATAAGGACAATAGCCGGACACTGCAGAGTCTCAATTGTACCTGTAGGAGGCACTGTCACCACATATACTCACTGATGAAATTGACAAAGACACAAAGACACCTGCTCTGGGTTTGGATGAAGTATGACCCCCCTCAGCAACCTACTACAGTGCACGCACACACACAGTTTTTATTTTTAAGATTCCTTCTTCACAGTGTGGGGACTAAAGGCTACAGCGAGTCCAGAGTGACATGTAAAAGCACCGAGAACTCCGTCGCCAAACTAGCAACATTATGAAAATAATTTAAACAAGCAACTGATGAACGCTGCTGCAGAAGAGGGCCATATTAGGATCAATAAAGTTTTTAGAGGGGTTTTCCCTTTATTATGAAAGTTTTAAAAGCAATGACAGTTAGCAGTGCTCCAGAGACACCAAATCACATGTAAAACTGCAGGTAGACTGGTCAAAAAAGTATTTAAAAGATGAGGCTGGTGTTTTCTAAATTTTACTGTCAAATCTCATAAAAAGATCCATCTCTGAAAACGTTCTGACTTCCCTATTTGTTTTTATTGAAACCTGTCACAAATAGAACCTGAAGCAATAGGCCACAGGTAGATGAGAGGTGGAAACAGAGCATGTCCAGGCAACCAAAGCCTGACAGGGATAACAGGAGCAATGCCATTCAATATGTGGAGGTCAGAAATCAGAAGGGAAGTCATCCTAAAACAGAGGCTCAGGGGAACAGAGTCCCAAAAAACAGGCAGAATCCAGAACAGGTCAAATATAGGAAGGGGGAAAAAAACACTAAGTGGGAAAGCACAAAAATGAGGAGTAAAATAGACCCAGAGGCTGATTAGAGAAGGGAGAGTTCCAAAGCATAGTCAGGTGACTGGGGACAGGAGGATAGTCCAGAGACATCTGGTGGCTGGAGGGGGCAATGACAGGAATAAAAGCCAAAACACAGGTATGAGATCCTCAAAAACAGATCAATGTGTAAAATAGCTGAGCGCCATAGTTTTAAAATCAAATGTTCTACAAACAGTAGTGACGTGTGCAATGGATGGGACATTTTCAGCAAGGGAGGAATAAGTCATAAGACTTTGGACAAACATAACATTGCCAGTATAATTCTTTACTTTATCGATGGGACCAATCTCAAAAAATCATGACATTATATCCCAAAAACTCAACTCCTAGTGATCACAAGTTCATCCTTGCCACCACAAAGTAATAAGCTTACACTATACAGTATGCTTATACATCAGTGTTTGCAATAGTTGAGTTAATTCAAGTACTTTTCAGGAAGCATTATTCATCTACCCTCTATATCTGATGCTGGCACAGGAATATGTGTGAATATATCTCAGGACGAGGCAGCTTTCATGTACCAGTGTGGTATAGATCATTTCATTTCCAGGCAGTTACCAAACGTTAATTGGCAATGTGAACTTTAACAAGGCCCCACTGCATTTGATACATTTTCCCCCACCGCACTTCAGATGCAGCACTAAAAATCAGGTATGTTACTTCTGATTAAAGGGGTTACAAAAGGAACAAGCAGATATTTAGACTGCTGAAGGGTGCTTCACACATCTGGTCATATGGCATCTCAAACCACTCACCTTTGGTTTGGACACACCCTCACCAACTGCCAGGCCAGTCATGTGGTTTTTCATTAAAGCATCTAAACAACAAATGGAAAGAACTGAGCCTGAGCAGTGACTAGGCCAAGAATCCTGCTACAGGGGACAGAAACAGTGGAGCTGTTGTCACTTTAAAGCCCCTGTAGTTTTTGCCCTGAAACTCTCGACCATTAATGAGTGAGTGAAAATGAAAAACTAAGGCAGCAACTTCTCTTCTCCTTGTTCTAGCTGTGAAACTACATCATATGTGGCAACTACACCTGGAGACAGACTCAGCAGTCCGGCAGCTCGGGGTAATAATAACGTTTTCAGAACATTGCCTATGTAGCCTGTGGTTTTGGTGGCACTGCAGTGACAAGAGTAATTTTTCCTACCTAAAGCAGTAACATGATTGTACAAAAAAAAAAAAAAGAAAAAAATCCCAGCAGTGTTGATACAGTAAATGTTCTGGCCACTAGTGCATCATGTTCAGTGTTACATAGTTGACACACAATGGGGTTAGTACAGCAGGAAGATAACACTTAAGGACAATTTTCAACTTGATTTATCAGAATGTGCTAAATCCTAGTTAATGCAGCTTTAATTCACTCTTCCAGCAGGAACAGCCCGTCTCCCCTGACACTGATAGACCTGTGAACATCCTGCATGCAAATAGAACCAGTAAAATACACCTAAAACCTCAATTATCCAAAGATTTGGTGACACTTTCCTTGAACATAACTGATGCTGGCAGACATAAAAATTGGGCATTGGGCTCACCCTTCGGAGGTAAAATATTCAAAGCTGAGGAATAGGTTGAAACACCAGAGAGAGCAGTTGGCGGCAGCAGCAGTAACAATGTGGAAGTGTTTCTATTGAGGGAGGAATGCTGTGTAAAAAGAGGTTGATTCTGACCTGTATAATTGCTTTATCACCAAGCTTGAGATCTATTTTTTTGTTTTTAAAGTGTTTGGATTGGACACCAGGTCATTTTCAACATGGATCAAACTGGTTTCTGATCAGTAGCACACATCTTTCCATCCGCTACAGCAGCAGGTGTTTGGAGGCCCTTCAAAAGGCCAGGAGCAGGTGTGTGTTGCTAGCAGTGTAAAATGCACACCCTTCCCCCTCCATCTTCACTTCTCAGTCCAACCTCAAACAGTGAGAGCAGCCAGGCAAATAAGTGAGCAGTCAGTGTTGGACAAAAATAGAACTCGATGCCTTTGCATTCCCAAAGCTATAGACACACAGCTTTGCCTTTTGTTATAAGGTTTATGGAAACTTTTTTTTTTTTTTTAAATCAGCTGGTGATGTAATCACCTAAAAACAGTAAATGTATCATTCCAGTCTTTACAGGGAAGTGTCTTCATTATATAGTGTGGTGTAAACCACGCCCTACTCTCCACACAAATTATGTTGAATATTCAGAGGTGCTCTACATTTGAGGGCTGTACAATATTATCTGTGTCAGACTATTTGACCAGTACTGGCCTTTAAAAGCTCTGTGCATGAACAGAATTAAAACTCTTATTTGCAGTACACAATATAACGAACTCAGTGACCTGATACAGACAGTATGCATTTCCCTAACTACACATCCTCTTTCATCATTCATCCATCCATGTTGGATGGAAATACAGCATTGTCAAAACTGCTTATTTTTGGCAGCCACTGGAGTCAAAACACAACTCGTGCATGCCCTCAACATGCACGATGCGATTTTCAGTCTTAAACACACTGATCAGAGTACTGTCCTTAAGGCTATGAAATGACTGTGCATAGCAAGTACACTGGCAAATGCAGATCTATGAATTAGCCTGACTTGAATAAGCATTGTGATTAAGTGATTGTTCTGTACATGTAGTGGGCTGACGGATGTGGACCAATCAGCTCCCTGAGGGGGAGGGGGGGGGGGGGTCGGGGCTCACTGGACCTTCTGCACTCCTCCATTGGCCGTCGGCTCTCATCCATGTCCACAGCTCCCTTAATTGCCTTATTTTCTGGCCTGCGTTGAATACTTTGTAAGCTGGGTGCAGGGGATTAGAGTAATGGCTTGTAGTGACATGCATGGGGAAGACTCACTCCTTTGGCTATCACAGCTTCCACCAACTCACTACAGCCCCGCACAGCCCTCTTGATTTAAGACTTAAAATTTTAAAGCAAAAAACACCACATATTCCCTAGTTCCCTCCAACTATCCTGTCAAGGGTAAGGGGGGGGGCAATCCTAGCTTACATTGGGCAATAGACAGGGTACACCCTGGACAGGGCATCAGTCTGCCACAGGGCTGACAGGTAGACAGACAACCACACACACACACACACACACCTACAGGCAATTTAACATCACCAATCAACCCAAGCTGCACATCGTAGAGGAAGAACATGCAAACATCACACAGAAAGGCCCCAGTCCGCCATGAGGCTAGAACCCAGTACCTGCTTTCTGTGAGGCAGCAGTAACCACTGCACCACTGTGCTGCCCTTACCTTTCAGTTCAATGGCTGGTTTGTTTGCTTTGTTACATGACAGCATGGTTTTTGGACAGTTGAACAAGCAAGTCTCGTCATGGTAGTTTTCAGCATTCACTTACAGTTTATAGACCAAGTAATTAAATGATTAATCAAAAAGAAAAGCCAGCATGAAGATGCAACCCTAAAGTAATTTAAACTGTAAATTTGTTTTTTTAAATATCTTTTGGGCTGACTGGACTGTTGGTCCAAAATAAGTCACCTCATGCTATAAGAAAATGTAACTGCAATTTTTATTTCATTTACTATTTTCTACAGTTAGATGATTAAGCATTTTGAGTGGTGGCTGTTCATTAGAGTATAATGTGATTAGAGTAGAGGTTGAAAAAAAATATGACGAAAATTACTGTTCAGACTTTTAACCTAAAATAATCTATGCTAATATTTTGATATCTTGCTTAAAAATGTATCCCTGACAGTTGGGGGAGCATGAAATATGGTTAAGACATGTTCTGCTCACCACCTTAAATAGTTTTTACTGTACAGTATATTGTTCACTCTTTATGAAACTCTGCAATGAGAAATCAGAGAGATGGTTGGATATGCTTGCTCATGTCTTTTAGTTTCTAAAATTAAATAAATAAAACAGCTTACACCATCAGTTAGTCATATTCCTGCGAGCACAACAGTATCTCTGAGATGTAATGACAGACAGAGACTAGCTATAAAAGCAAATGATCACTTTTCAGAAGCTGGAGTTCATGCAGTGTTCACTACAGAGTAGCTCCTTTTGAACAATTTCAGACAAAAGGAACGAGCTGTCAGACAATTTTTCTCATGCAGCGACACCAATTAGCTGGTCTATCACAGCTTTTATACAGTACAGAGGCAGCATGGAGGTCTCTCTCATCCAGAAACAGATTCACCCAGTTGGTCTTTAGCACTGCTCTTCAGAGCCTAGTCCTCTGGCAGATCAGTTCAGACTCTGTGTGATTTTTGCTGCCTCTCAGGAAGCAACTCACTCTCGTACATGTAGAGTAGTTTGTGTACATCATCAGCATCCTGCCCAAATTGTGAAAGGAACAGTTTGAATCTCGTGACAGTGAATATAAAGCTTCTGAACAGAGAATGTGATCCTCCAATGGTAACACCAAGCACAGCATCATGATGGTTTAATTGTACCCTACCGTTTTCCCCTTGCCTAAGCTACACCATCATACCCCCCAACCACAACCTGTTTCCATATCTATAGATAACGGAAAACACTTGCATCTTCTTCATTTTATCAATGTTAAGCCACCTGAGTGTGATTCATTAGATTCTGATAAGCAAACAGACCAAATGAGACTGTTTATTCTCTGAAAACCATGCATGGCTGCTCTAGTTTCTTTCTCCCTTGCCTTGGACAACAGAAGCCTTCTTCAAATTAATCTCAAGAGTCACATGCTGAGCTCACTTGATTTTTGCTACAGTGGTGTCAAAAATTGCCACATTTCTCTTTGCCATGCCTCCGCCTGCTTTTACCTTGAAACTAACTGAACAAGAAACAAGTAGAGATAAACAAGAGACTGGAATCTTAAGAGATGGCTGCAAATAAAGCCCTTGGGGAAAAAAAAAAAGAGGATCTCTTCTCTCGAGGCAATCAAAATGATAACATAATAATAATAATAATAATAATAATACAGTATGCACAGCAGATACATTTTTAGAATTCTTGCAATTTTCTGCCTTAAATAAACTACTTTAGAAGAGTCCTTTTTGATACAAGTACAGATGCTAATCATAGAAAAAGCAAAGTTGTAATCATCTATCAAAGAACATTGAATGCTTGCCAAAAGTCTTGCTACAACACAGTTTACTGACAGTACAATCAAGCGCAATGTTTCACTTACATGAATTTAAGCATAAAGTGAATATAATCAAACATGACTTATTCTTGATTTGACAAGAGCATCCAGTACCATAAAAGGTTTAGCAGAAAATACAGCAACACTCCTCAGGTATGAACAGCAACCATACCTTGCAGGTTGAAAGCAAGCTCAGAACAAATCACGGCATCTAAGCGAGCTTGAGCAGTTCAATTAAGCACTCGGGTGAGTAAACAAAGATGTTGCATTGGTGACCAGAGAACAAGGATTAGGCAGTGTCAGGAGCAACAACAGACCAATGCATAGTAAGCAGAGTAGCAACAGGAATTGCTTGATTATGGTTTAGAGTACATTACCAGCAAAGCAGAGCATTCAGGCAAAAGCAGAGCAGAATCAGAGTCCAAGGTAGGTATTGTTCAGCAACAAATAGGCAAGACATGCTTAGCAGGCTGACAAAATGGTGAAGCTGGTTAATAGTTTGACCATGAATGCAAGGTGGTGACTGGATGATTACTGCTGAAAAACAGGTGTGTGTAGGAGGAGTGGTCAAGCTGAACCTGGGGATGCAGAATGAGAGTTCTAAGCAGGAAATGCAGGGATTCATGACAGTCACCATTCTACTGAACTCATGAGTTATTTTGTTGATTTGCCGCAATTTGCTGCTGATAAAGTTTGGGCATGTGTTGTTTCATGTGCTGAATTTAAATGGAACTGTGTTCATCTGGCACAAACATGCACTGTGCCGGTTGGGTTTGGTGTGCACCGACAGAGATCATTCATTGCTTTCATTCATCAGTCAATGTAGTCATCACTTCCAGCAACTAAAAACAGTATCCAGCAAACAAACAAATCAAGGCTAAACACAGGACTGAGATATATTGTGCTGTCTTTTGTTTCTTTTTACTGTTCCATGTTTTTCCCCATTTATTTATTACTTAATTTTATTTAACTGCATTTAGAAAAGCCAGACAAATTTCACTGTAATGACAATAAACTCTTTCATTCATTTTACTCGACACAAATACAAGTGTCAAAATTGCAATCTTATGCTTTTTTTGGACCTTTTTTGTTATGTTACATAATGTCTATGTATTTCATTATGTGTTAAAAGCAGAACAATGACACAAAATTATGTTTGAAGTCCAAAAAATTAAGCAAGATTTAACCTAATTAAGTTAATGAAGGCTTGTCTTTGTGTGTCAGCCCTACAACCCACTTACCCTCTCGTTTCAAGATGCCCAAATAAGCCGCCTAATTACTTGCACAGCCACATTTACACTTTGCTCTCACTGTTCTTGAGCACTGCTCTTCTGTGACCAACACAGACAATGGAGTGAATGCTGCATATGGGGTCACAGCAGACCCTGGATTAATTATGCAGAGGTAGGAGTCAACACTTCACAACTTCTAATTAACAGCAGATAAAAGGAGAGAGGAGAAGAAAGGGATGGTGAGAGCACGTGATTTGGCATAAAACTGGCAGGATTTCCATTGCAAGAAGGAGTGAGAATTGTCTTCAGGATAAATTCTGAGAAACACAAGCTGGGGTAACCAGTTGTTTCAGATATTACATAAAGTAAACAGATGCTCTACAAGTTCCTTCATGCTATATACTGAACACTTTGCTTTTAATCAAGCAAAGTGTACCCCTACAGGAAATACAGGGTCTTCTAAGAAATACCCAGCTCTGAATGAAGATGGAATCTTTTGCAAAAAAACTGCTGAACTGGTGGCCTCATTTGCTCCTGTATCTGTCCCCATCTCTCCAGGGTAATCATCACCACTTCGGATGACACTGAGGTCAAAGATGAGCAGCTGAAACAGACAAGACTGAAGGTTTTCAAAGTGGTATACCTGCTGTGCTAATCTAATCCACTCAGTGAAAACAGGACTTCAGAGGCAGATGTGAGATGATCTATGTATGCTTCTCAATTATAGATGTGATGTTACACAACAGAAGCTGTCTCTACTTTAGTAGAGATTGTTTTAAAAAAAAAAAGCCTAAAATGCACTTATTCAGAGAAGCATGGCTTGCACTGCTTGGACAGAATATAAAGCTAGAAACATTCAGCTCAAACAGAGTTTTTGAAACACAGTGGGGAAATTATTTGAGAACTGATTGGAGTCAAATTATTGGAGTGTGGATATACTATACTGGTAACCTTTTGCACCAGTACAGTTACACTTACACTGTTACAAATCATAAACCTGGGACTTATTTTTGTGGACACACTTTCTTTAAGTACCCTTGTTTACTTCAGCTAGTGACTGACTACAATTCCCAGAGTGCCTTTCCCAGCCTTCAAACAACATGCTAAAGTTTGATTATGCTTGAAACAGAGAAAGTGATAAAACAACAGAACTTTCCTGTGTGAGAATAAGTGTCAGACGTGCCCTTAACTCACAATGCAACGTCTGGTGGCTGTACTTCATTCTAGTCTTTGAAGTCTTTTTGTCATTGAAAACACTGGTATGCCTGCCTCACTGATTAACTCTTGAACACTAGCGTATAATAGAGATTCTAAGGGGGGGAACCTTTGTTGTTTGTCTTCAGGAGGAGTTTCAACCAAGCTTGTATGCAAGCTAGATTAAATTGTAAAGAGCTGAGCAAGAGCAAGCATGCGTCTACATAACTACTCCCATGTTTTTCCTCAGCTCCAGCTGAGTAGAAAGGAGTCATTCTCATTTTCACAGTGGGCCCATACCTTGCCCATCCCTTCCAGCGGTCCTGTTACTGCCAGCAGAGAATGTGGATACGCTAGGTACACACTGTGGGCTCTGTCCACCCTGCTCCACTGTTGCATCTCGCCATGCCCAAACACTGAGCTCAAAATAGAATCCAACCTCATTTCATGCCTCATGCCTCTAAATTTGCACCAGAGGGGATGCTACAATTGTGATAGATAGTGTGAGTAAATTCAGAAGTCTGTTTGTCTGACAGATGTTTTACTTCTCAGTGGGACAAACCACAGACCTTTGTTTTAAAGAATGCCATTTTTTTTCCTATGAGGAACAAGCTTTTCTGCCCAATTTTGTCCATAGTCTTAACTCATTCCTACCTGAGCAACTATAGCATTCAAGAATCCATTTTAGCGCAACACTAGAGGCAGCAGGTGGCAACCAGCTCTCCTTTTAGGGTAATAGAAGGTTCCAGGTTCAAGTCCTGGCTGACCTGGGACCTTTCTGTGTGGAGTTTGTATGCTCTCTCTGTGCCTGTGTGGGTTTTCTCTGGGTACTCCAGCTTCCTCCCACAGTCCAAAGACAAGCAGCATAGGTTGATTGGTGACTCTAAATTGCCTGTAGGAGTGAGTGTGGGTGTGTGTGGTTGTTTGTCTACATGTCAGCCCTACGATAGACTCGCGACCTGTCCAGGATGTATCCCGCCTCTTGCCCAGTGTTGTTGGGATTGGCCCCCATCTGACATTGTTTTATTAATCATGGCAGGATATGAGGTTTTATAAGATGGCATTTTGTTTGAATCCCTCGATCTATGGCCATTTTCACATTGGACTATGTTTCTTCTTTCTGGTAATATATGTATGAGGATTTTGATGATATTCAGTGAGAAGAGAAGTGATTGCTGGCATTTTGCCTGTATTTATGTGTTTAGCAATCTACTGCAGAGAGAAAGCTGAGAGATGCCACTTAGATCTGAGAAAAACCAAACAGAATCTGCTGCAGGTACATACTATACAGGCAGCTAAGTGCATGCATACTGTGAATTTGAACCTGCTAAACATAGCCTCCGCGTAACGCTGTGGCATCCTGGGACATGGCGAGAAACATCCAGTGATATCTACCATACGTCAAAACCAAAGGTTTTAACTTTGCTTTGAGTTTGCATGTTACACCACTCAAGGGAATATGACTGACAGACGTGAATGATAAATGAGAAAGGTTTTCATGTTGCGTTTGGCTCTGTTACACATGCTGTTCTGCTCAGAGGGCTATTACAGCATCCTGTGTGTTTGTGATCCCTGCAGCCCCCTATTCAGGGTACTGAGATGATCCCTTAAGTCACACATAAAATCTGAGTTGCACAGTCACCTTTTATCCTCAGTCTCACTCGTGGCTTACTGCTCGCTCTATTTTCCCTCTCACTCTGTTTGCTCCTGTGTCAAAGAGCACATGTGCCTGTTGGAAAGGTTGGTGGTAAATGTGGTAAATGAAGCAAACAGGCGTCTCTTTTCACTCTACTGAGAAGTACTCAGCCTCCCACCTCTCTTAAAATTGACTGCATTTAGTATCAGCCCCCCACTCTCTAGCCATTAGCCATTGCTCTCCATCAGTGGGTCCTGAGTAGTCAGGTTGTATGTGTTGGAGGGGGCGGTGGACCGATTCTGTTTATCACATAACACCACTTGTGTGACTAGCAGGACTTCATTCCCATGAAGCACTGCTGCAGCTAGGTTGGCAGAAAGAACTGGGCGCTGTGTTGATGAGGATCATGACATTTTCTAATTGTGCTTTGGTTTGTTAGAAACAGGAGCTGAGTAAATGTAATATTTCCTGAAAGGCAAACAGGGACATCAATTAACCAAGAAGTGCCACTTCCCTCCCTGATGGCGATGAACACAGAAAAATGTCTGATGTAACAGTGCAACTCATCACGAAATATTCTGTGTGTGATATGATGGCCACGTACTGCCGTAGGGCACATTCACCGTGTAACTCAAATCGTAACTTTTTTTTTTCGGATGAACACTTATTCTCTAAACATCGACAGCTTTTGGAATTAAACCCTCTATTTCTCTCATTTGGTTTGAAGTGTCTGTGCTTTTGGGAACATGGATAAGTGATATGCTCTCACTTAGTTTTAATAAAAATGCGATCACTATAACAAGCAATACTTGTTGTCTGTTCAAAAACAGCAATCATAATTAGGCAATTAAGAGGAAAACAGCAGTTATATATAAAATAGTGAGCTGCTTGAATGAGTTTTAAACGTTTCTTAGTATAAAAGATGTCCTGTGAATTCTGTAAGCCTATGAGTAACCTTACAGCTCTTTGATACTGTAGTTTCTCATATGAAATGTACAAAATTTGATAAAGGTCATCAACCACTCAAATCCTACTGAATGTATTCACATTAGAGCAGCAATAACAAATAAAGATTAACAACTGTTAGGACTGTGATTTGTCCTGACACAGCAAAGCATAACAGAGATCTCAGATGAAGCCACAAAACAAGTGAAGCCAGACTAATCGAAGACATCATTCAGCCACAAGCAGCAGCAGTTACAGCTCAGGCAGTTACTACTGTGCACAAAGAAATGATGCAAACCTTCTGAAGTGATGGAGGGCAAGAAAATAAATGATGAACTGACAGGTTTTCTCTTCAAAGAACCAGCTGCTTCAAGCCACGTTTCTACTGTGACTCCAACCTCAATAAGCTCCAGTGAAGCAAACGTTAGCTCCATTGTCTGCTGCAACCAGGAGCAACAACGATGCTTTAAGCAATTACTTGTCAGAGTGAGGGAGAGCACACATTTAGATTCAGCTTTAAAAATGATGAAGATGGGAAGCAATAAAGTGAATATAATTTACTCACTCTTTTCTTGTTCTGTACAACACTCACACGTCACATGAACGGGCAGCTCTTGTACTGTGCAGTAAATTCAGGTTAATGTAAAGAGGGATGATGAAAGGGCTGAAGAATGTCAAAATACACCTGTAGTTGATAAAACAATGTAGCGGGGTGATTTCTATCATCCTACCAGCTCTTGCAGTAACAACAGCTTAATGTATATTCTCACATGCAGTTATTTATGTTTCCCTTCCTCTAACTGGATCCATCCACATGGATCTGCATCTAAACTTAGTTCAGTCACACCATCAGTCTGCACCCTTAAACTCTCAGTGACTCTTAGCAGCACATTTTATTAAAGCATCAGAACTCTCAAAACTTATCTGAAATCCACTGTGCCAGGTGGGGCTAGGACTAATTGCCTGGTTGTGTGCGCCAATAGTTCACATATAAACATGTGCCACTGCATGGTCTGCATCTCACAGCTCATGTAAACGACTCACTTTTGTAGCTGGCACTCCAAGGCTGATATCCATAATACCCGGTGATCCTCAATATTCGCTCTTCTATAGATGCGCTGTTGATATCCTCAACTGAGCGGGAGGACTTGAGATCCTCTTTAATGGCCTCGTCCACCACCAGGTACTTGAGCTGTCTGAGCTGAGGGCTGATGTCCGAAAGCCTTCTGGGGCTCACCTCGGGCGACTTGCGCATCCCGCTGGTAAGAGAGAACAAGACAAAATGAGGCCGTTTGAGAAAAGGGAAAGGGAGCCTGTATATGATTTGATGTTCGTCTTGACTGAACCATGAAAGCCAGGACTTTATGTTCCACGGGGCCCCTGCAGCGCCTCTCTTGAACACAGAAATCAACATCCTTCACTGGCCCTGCGTCCGCACAGCAACACTGTGAAAGGCACTAAGCGAAAGTGACTGGTCCTGCAACAGCTGTATAGTACTCTCTGTGTGTTTCCCATTATAGGCTTCTAGGAATTTGAAATCAACGAATCTATCATGCATGATGGAGAAGCAACACTTGTGCCACGTTATGCATCAGCACTGCGCCCAGCCTACTCTCTCACATCATTTTATCACAGTTACCCTGTGTGCAGCGGTGAAATTAAGAAACAATCGTTGTATATTGCACCAATAAAACTCTGTGGTATTGTGTATCTGACAAAGAAGCGACCTGACCTGGCAGGCTCTCAGCTTTATGAACCCGCAAAACCGGACTGACTCACTTAAGAGAAAATCGGTGTGTAAAAATTTCCCTTGTGCTGCTATTGTAAATCCTAATCATGCACCTTGTTTTTTTCTTTTTAGAGAATTGTAATCTGACTTCAAACTATTATTAGGCTGTTGTCCTCGGTTAAATTTAAGACATCGATCATATTCACAAAGATTAGTCTCTCTCCAGCTCGCAGTATTTTAAAACCCCTGCCCAGTTTACTTTATCAATGCACCTGAAATCAAGTGCGCAACAGGTGCGGTCTGCTTCCTGTCGCTCGGCTTCAAAGCATTTATAAAAGTTTAAATGTCTTACATCGGCATCAAAGTAGCAGGAGGTCCAAGGTAGCACATACAGTCCCGGTGAGGCCGACCGACCCGGTCCCACACAGTGCCCTCTCTATCACCGTACATTCTCAAGGCCACTATACAAGGCAGCTATTGTAAATATAAATCCTCATCAAGGCTGACTGAAACAAAGTACTATAGTCCTGCTTCCATAAACATATGCCTGGCTACTACAGCACAGCGTCTCCACATTAAGAGGGTGCGCTCTGCTGTGGATGCTGCTGGGTGCTGGAAGCACCGCAACACCGCCATCTACCGGATTCACTAGACTGATCATCATGGACAAATCTGAAATAGAGAGAATAAACTGGACCAGCTGTAATCCTTCTAGAACTGGGGTATCTGAGCAACCATGTCAGAACCTTGACATCTACCAGAGGGCCTCGACCTTTTTATGCAAGGTCATCTAAGTATAGCCTAGAGCACATGAGATTTCCAGTGTATGCTTTGTTATATGGTGAAATATAAATTAGAACTGACCTTGCTGTTCCTCTCCAGCCTCACAAGGAACCCTGGTGGCCCCGAATTTATATAGAATTATAATGACTCATCTCTCTCTTGTATTTGTTCTAAAATGTCTGGAAACATATTTTTCTGTGGCCCTGTAGCTGAAAAACTCCGGTTATCTTCAGTGAAGCTGTCATATGTAGACAAGCACAGCAAGTCTCCTTAGCTCAAGATGAAAAATAAACACATATAACCCTACTTTGAAGTGTGAAGTAGGTGTTTTATTTTTAATATAATTGTGCCATTTATTTGTGGCTCAGAACAGTATTGAGTGTTCTGTGTGCTGAGATTTGTTTTCAAAAGTCTATCTAGCAAAACAATGGATGGAGATGTGAGGAGCACATAAAACTGCACAACTGTCTCATCTGTCAAACAGCAAAGCCCCTGCTTATGTCTTATGTATAGCATACAAGTATATCATAGAAATACTGGCTGCACAAGTTCAAGCTGTTAAAAACATTTCAGAGCAGATGGACCAGCATACCAGCACTGTTTCCCAGCAACTACCACTACAGATGTTGCAACGCTTCATGGGCAAATAGGGGTCCCCTGTGGTCTATTATTCATAGTCTACTTTTCTTAAGGAGCATGCCAGCATTTTAGGATGATGGCAAGGCCCATATTTCAGCTGTCTGGGTGAATAGAGAGACACATTAAATAGCAGAAATGTTGTTTCTGTACAATACCACCAAATCAGAGACAATTACAGGGGAAATGGTTGATTACACCCAATCAGATCTGTGCTTCCAGTAATGGGTTAATTACTGTACGTTCACTCGCGGTGATTATATTGACTTGGAAATTGAAATCAAGTAAAGCATCGTTGTCTCTTGGGCGCACTTGTGTGAATTGTTCAACAAAATATCACATTTTTGTCGTGAAAAAGGCAGCTCATTACTGTCAACAAGATTTATTTTATTTTATTAAAGCTTCCTCAGATTATGTACATTTCATGTGCATTCTGTATTTCTATATAAAGTGTAATAAAATGTTGATAAAATGTATTACTTAGCCATTGCTCTCCATCAGTGGGTCCTGAGTAGTAGTTATTACTTCCTAGATAAACCTAAGTAGTACACATAGTTCCAGCAGTCAGGAAAAGTGGAGGTCTACCTTGCATGAATGGGGTAGTGTTGCCCATACGTCCCAGGTCTGTGGTCCCTTTGCTGCACTGTGCTGTGCTCCTGACCGCAGAGAGCAGCACAAGAACACAACTATATATTTTTTTTAAGAAAGGTGTTGCATCAATCAGTGACAAGCCACACCTCATAAGTCCACACAGTGGAGGGGAAGAGAGGAAAAGGTGCTTACCTGAGCAAGAAAAGTGGAGTCTAGTCATCAATAAGCGGATCAACACTTCCCATTGACAGTGTCAGTATGGAGAGGATCAGGTTCGTCTTGCTTAATGTACCTCTCAAGTTCACAGCTCAGCCAAAGCCAAATCAATTCTCATTGTTCGACCCTCTGCTTTGCCAGAAACTCTACGATGTGGACACCTTATCTGTGACACCCAGCCTATAAATATCAAAACAGCTTGATATAAAGGGATTGCATATTCAAGCGATTCACTGGCAACCAGAACACCATCTTTCACTTCAGCAGGGCTCTAATAGCGATTTAATTCGTGCCCCAAACTACAACACACAGCTCACTCCTTTCTAAATATGGATCAGAGATGAAGTGAGAGCCAAATCTCAAGGCCAAGATTCTGTCCATTAAACGAACAGAGTGAGGATGAAGCAAATGTTTGATTCATGCACCGAATAGAAGACACTGATATTACAGTTTTCTGATGATCAATCCATTTTGATTTAAGAGGCCCGAGGGAACTTTTTCACAGCTGATCATTTGTCTTGTCTCAATAAGAAAAGCACAGGTGGAACTAACAAGATTAACAATGGCTTCATTCAATTACATGTCTCTGTAAGCTGTGACAGTGAGCTTGTTTTCACAGTATAGAATACAGTACCAGATGCAGTTATTACTAATGGTATTAATAACATCTTTGTAGTTCTCTAAATGAGTTTTGACAGAAAGGTTTATTACTTTTGTTGATTAAAAGCACTTCCTAATGTCAAATTTAAACCTTTGCTCTAATCTATTTTATGCACAATACTTTTCTCTGACCTTGTGCTGAAGAGCCCAGTCAAAACAAAAGCCTGCATGTTTGAGACCTTGAGCCATTTTCTCCGTCATTTCTATTATTTCTCTTATCTTCCTGTGTCCAGTTGCATACCATTTAAAAAGTATGATGTAAATCCTCAGTCTTCTCACCATCAATATTTAATTCAACTCTCAGCCTGGAAACAGTGGCAGGCCACTGCTGATTGGCCAGCGCAGGGAGAGAAGTCAGTCTCTGAGCCAGTAAAATAGGTCACATTCCCTACTTCGTACTTAACCACTTTAATGTTTTATGAACATTTTATTTCTCACTGCTAAGGATTTGACTGGTGACTTTTTGCATCTGCATATTCCAAAACAAGGAGCAATTTACTGTTGTAATCCAGAGAGACACATTTATTGCTGTGGTGCTGAAGGAGACATTATCTGTTGAAATGTTATTTCAGCCAGGTAAAAACATAAACCTTTACGGAACTGGTGCCCTGTAGTCCCCAGGGCCAGTGTGAATTCTTTAGGGCATATTTGTTATTTAGCTGTATTACTGTTATCGTTAAGGTTGACACACAGCTGGAGAGTAGCTGTCACAATCCCTATGGAGAAGAGGACCTGCTGATGCTATTATGTGTCAACATGGGATCAGAGGAATGGTTCAGGATACAGTTCTTGTTACCATTGCTAACTCTGAGAGACGAGACAGTCCAAGTAACTTCAAAACAGTGCTGATTTATTCAAAGGATCACAGGTAAAATGAACATTACACGCTCAGGTATCTTGCACCTCCATCCTGCACGCAGGCAGATGTAAGATGAAAGACCCTGACCCCACCAGGCCTATACATTATATCCCCTCGGTTGGGCTAGCCCCATACTACACAGAAACGTCAACCGAGATGTCTCTGTTACCAGCTTCGCAGCTGGTCATAGCAGTAGTCAAAACATGAAGCAAATCAATGTGTGTGTCTGTTTGTGTCTGTTGGTTAAGTGGTGTGTAGCTAAAAACATTCTCACAC
>NW_018127940.1:1151811-1173362 GCF_001952655.1 Monopterus albus
GATTAATTAGATGGAACATTGTGGGTGTGGTGTATGAATGTTAACACTTTGTAATAATTCTTTAATATATTACTTGTGTGGTGTAGAAGATAAGTATTTAAGAATGTAATTATGTATGAATGTTAATACTCTGTTATAATTCTTTAGTATATTACTTATGTGGCGTAGAAGATAATTATCTATGTAGAGATACTGCTTACAAACCAATGATGGTGAGATGATGTCATGGGGTAGGACTGGATAAGTCTGACTTCTTCCTACTCCATTCAAGCATGTACTAGGTATAAGCAAATTGATATTGGATTAGCATTTGTGGATATGTGTGAAATTATGTGTGTTGATATATCAACTGTCTTTACATTATTGAAAGAATAAATAAATCAAATCAAATAAATCAAATCAAAACATAATGAACCAGTTAGCTGCCCAGGCAAACAGCGCCAGTGGGAAGAAAAGATTGGCATTTTCTGTTTTGTTTTCAGGCCAGCATTACCTGCCCTGATTTCTGTTCTTAGATATTCTCCTGACAAATGAAAAGAGACAAAAATATGTGATTAAAGTTCTGGATGTATTCATGTATAGCGCATTCTCTGTTGTGCTGCTATTAATATTAAAAGACACTTCCTATGCACTTTTCAGCTGGCAGCTTCTCAGTAGTTCACACAGAATTTGGTATATCTTATGAAAAATGTTTTCATTAACACATAGATAATGAACTCTGCTCTGTATGTTGCCATCATATACACAGAATCAGTGACTGAACTGGGATGCTCTTTGATAAATCAATCAAATCGCATTTCACAGAGAATTGTGAGAATATATGTGCAATAACCCCTCGCTACCTCATCAAGCGTAATGCCATATCCAACTCCACCATGTGAATTACTAAATGCGATGTTTGCAGTTCACTGTGGGAAATACTATTACTCTATTTTTGTGTATTGTGTTTTAATACTTTGTCACCCTTATGTAACTTTTTTATTTTAAGCCTAAGTGTTCTTTCTGGCTTTTGACTCCTTACCTGTCTCCAAAGGAGAGCTGCACAAGAATTCCTATATGCCTAGACTGTCTGTTTATGCATAAATGGCAAATAAAACTCTTGAATCTTTATTTCTTTACCATAGTTATAAGTCCCATTAAAGCCTTATTCTCTTATTAGACTAAACATCTCTTCACTGTTTTTTATATCACCCAGATTTTTGTGCTTTAGGCAAAATTCACCTCTCCTGTCAAAAACATCTGCTTTGCATATTATTGTCCAATTTGCTGAAAGGCATTTGGAGGAATTGGTCACCCCATGCTGTAGAGGAAAAACTCAGCGCCATGCTTCTCCAAGTGATTGCTTCTTTTGAATATTTATAATAATTTATGTTCAATGAGTTTTCGGGTGTGGAGACTTGGTGAGAAGTAAGAATCAGATTTTCAGATTTTTGTAAAGGCATTCCAAAAAACTGACATGGCAGTTAGATTAATCAGTATTGTTCCCAATATTCTTCCTGCAAAAGAGTTGTTACAAATGATATTGGTCACACGCATGCAGCTTTTTTCCTTTTGTCTTCTTCAGCATCTTCTCATGCTTGCTCAGCTGGATGTCGTACTCTGATCTGATTAACCCAGATGTCAGCTTTAGTGGAACAGCAGGGTAGAAAACACAGTCATGTTTCAGCAGAACTGATGATGTTTCAACCAGTGATGGGTTTTCTCTTGTACAATAATAGCTGTAAATCCACACTATCATTTCAACAGTCTAATCAATGCATTGTTTTTACCAGCAAAAGGAAAGCACTGTGTTTGTAATAACAAAGGAGAGCAGTTACAGAGCTAGCAGTGGGGAATGTTTGTGCCTGAGGCCTCCTGAAATCCCATAGTCCCAGTGTGTGTGTCAGGATATAAATAGAGTTGCTCCAATTCATTAAGAGGTGCTATAGGGTAGATGCAAATCATCACCTCAGTCCATCCAACCCATGCCCTGTCCTGGATGAGTCCCTGGACCACTGGCATTCATGGAGCCAAAGCTGCAACAACTGACTTGATGTAAAACCTGGCTGATGAAATGTCAAGCATTGCGCAATACACTCCTGGGTGTTTCTGCAATGTGTGTTAGTCTTGGGTGTTGTGGCTCTTTGATCTGTGCCCAGCAGGCTGTAACATATCAGCCTGCCATTATGTGTGAAATAATGCAGCTTTAGATTCAGTGTAATGAGTCATTTTACTTTCTGCACTGAGGTAAAAATAATTTTGCTTGTGGGGTTTAAACATAAGGCTGAATTCCTTTTATCTTCACAGCTCAGATTCAGGTAGTTTCCTGTGTGCATATAAATGATGCAAAAAGATCAAATAGAAATATTATTGTTAAGAAGCGGCTGGATACGTTCAGTCCAGTGTGTAGAACTGGGCCTTCAGGGGACAGTTCTGTACTACACTGATACACTGACAGCCTGGATCTATGGACAGTTATACTAACTATACAATTGGGTATGTACCAGTTAAAGCAAATAGAACTAAAGGGTGGGACAAAAGAAGATGTGATATCCTAAACTGTACTGTAGGTGTACTCAAGATGGCCAGGTGCTAGAACTGAAAGTTATTTTGTTGGAGTCTCTGGACCAGCAAATGCAATCTCATATTCCTGAGTAAGCTTTTTATTCAACTTTTTTAAATTTAATTTAATTTTATTTTATTTTAACATCAAAACACGAATGTATCTTGCTCACAAACTCATTCATTCACATTTAGCAGGCTGCAGATTCTCCACAAGGGGAGGTTTGTTTGTTCATTGCCAGGCCAGTTCTTCACATAAAACTTGATGTGATATGTGAATATTTTTTGTTTTATATTTAAAAAAAAAAAACACTGCAGTTTTGTGGTATCCACTGACTACTGTAGTGTGTCCACGTTTCAGATGTCACTGAAGGGCTCATGTTTTCAAAAGACTATCTCCAGTGCCCAAATGAGAGCCGGCAGTTGCATGTGGATCTCAGTTGTGATGTTGTTGTATTTTGGGCCTGTTCTGTTATTGCTTTTAACTTCCAGAAATGCACTTTTAGACTGAATCAGATTACATACTTTAAAACAAAGATTTCTGATCTGATTACACTGATTCGTTACAATCACTATGTAAATGAACAGACACAATTTCTATTCAGTGTCGATTCTGAATATAGAGAATTTGTTCTGTATCAAAGTGGCTTACATCGTCAACAGTTATTTCCAATTACTGTGTGTCCACAGGTAATTGTTCTCACAACATATGTCCAATAAATATATTGCCAGGAGCTGCGTCCCCTCATCTTTATTCATTAAACCTGATAATGTGGATGTCAGCTCAGTGGCTCCGCAGAGACAGGTGCCTGCTTGTCAGGGGTAACTGTACATCTGTTCAATACGGAATCACAGCTGCTAAATAAAACAAAAGCACTGCATTTCTTTCTTTAACATTTGTTAGGAAAAGGACCAGTCTCCAAATCATACCCAATTAAATTCACTCTGATAGTGACATATGCTGCCTGTAGCATTCTGTAAAACACCAGTCAGGTTGAAGGATATAAGATAATCACTGACGGATCAAGAAGAACAAAACAACCACTTTATATCCAGCTAATTCAAAAGCCTTGGGTCATGCTCTTCACGGGATGTCATAAGTTAGTTAAAGGTGGTGTTGGACTATATTATATTCAGCGGTGTCTCTATATTTTTGTCCTTCCCAGCTACATACATGAGAAGGTCAGAATATTAGGAACACCTCTGAATATAATGTAGTGCAGTACAACTCCACCTTTAACTATGACTTTCATAACAAATATATAATTAAGTTTAGACATTTATTTATTTCTGTGTGGAGTTTGCATGTTCTCCCTGTGCCGGTGTGGGTTCTCTCTGGGTACTACCTCCCACGGTCCAGACATGCAGCTTAGGCACATGCAGCTTGATTGGTGACTTTAAATTGCCCGTAGGAGTGAGTGTGAGTGTGTGTGGTTGTTTGTCTAAGTGTTAGCTCGTTGACAGACCGGTGACCTGTCCAGGGTGGACCCCGTCTCCTGCCCAGTGTCAGCTGGGATAGACTCCGCCCCTCGCAACCCTATTCAGGAATAAGCAGTAGAGATGATGGATGGATGGATGTACATGTGTACAGCTGTGTTACTATCCGGATAGTAACAAACAAAAAAGATGAATTATTATAAACCAACACTTTATTTAAGACACATATTTTACAGGTCATTGATTCACTTCTTAAGCTGAAATGACATTTACATAAAACGTTAGTACTCCATCATAATCCTGTATGACATTATTGGTATTATACTTCTAAATACTCAAATGTACCTAAGTCTACGGTATTTACATAAACCTGTTATTCCAAATGTTCCAAAAATGCCTGTTTTATCTGCATAAATATTGTCAGTGTGCTTCTATTTGTAATCCTTGACACAATATTTACTCCCTAAAGAGAACTAGATCTATTTCATCAGTTAGCTCTCAACTTCAGGACAAACTATATGCATGATGATAAACATACAGAGTTATAAAGCCTTGACATCTGCAAAGCAGTGACACATATTACAGTAAAAGAGAAAACCCAACTTGGCAAAATTCAAGTTCTCTTTTTTCTCAGCAGACAATACAAACAGTTGCTTCACAGTTGACATGAAGGATGGGACTGGCAAAAAAAAAACAAAACTGCCAATCCCACTGATCAATAATATATTACAGTTCAATTAGTAACTTCAATGCTAACAGAGTCAAAGCTACACTGTTCACACAGTTTCAAGTAAGCCTGTCACTAGTAAACTAATAGAGCAGCAAGAAGCAATGGTGCACTCTGGTGAGGGGCCTTCACTGTAGCAACAGAATAAAACATGAGGTCAGAACTTCAGCACCAGAGATCGAATCATTGTTCAAATTAAAAATGCCTTTCTAATAAATGTACAAAGAAAGAGTACATGTGACAAATACATCTGCTTTACAGCAGTTATGACACTGCGCTGTATGAATGTGTGAGCCTACCGTTTTGCCTCCAGCTACAAAGGTATTTTTATACATACTCAGAGGAGTGGAATGTCTGTGTCGTACAAACTTGCAAGTGTTTGGTTTAAATTCTGTTTATGGAACGTTATCCTCTGTTGGTGAGCATATTCGAAACTGATATGTTGGGTAAACACAACTGGGATATTTCTGTTGCGCTCCTGCTCCTCTTTCAAGTCCCTAATGTTCCATTACTAATACAAAATTACTTTAAATTATCAAAATTGTGTAAACCTTCCTCATGTCATACCTAAGAATATACATTTTTACATTCAAATGATGTAAATACAGTAAATTATAAATGACACTTTTTGGTCTTTTCTAGTTTAGAACAATTGTCAAACCTTTACAGATCATCCACAAGAAAAGTAACATTATACATTTCCATTCCTGTACTACTGCCTGACTCCAGTACATGAGCTATCTTTACTGACAGTAAAATGCAATAGGCCAGCCAGCCCTCTGGGCTAACCTCACTCCACTTTTCAAATCAGTAAATTATGGTGCTTAGCACCACACATGGACAGCTATGAAATTGTACTGTACTGCAAAATACACATACTTGCAGACAAATATATCCTTTCATAACACCTCCATAATGATGAGTCAAAAATGCTACAAAACACTGACTGTAAAACTACACTTATATTAAACTGTTCATTCTTTCATGATCAAAAATGTCATCCCACTTACTGTTCATAAAACACGTTGCTTATTCTTTCAGACCCTTTGTTTAGGATTGACTCCAAACTTTTGATAAATCAGGAGAAGCCAAATGAGTTGAAAAGAATCCAATAAAATATTTCGAGCTTACCCACCAGCTAATTTAGATCGGTCTGCAATGAGTACCACCAAAAACCATGACATGGTAGATTACAAGTGACACTTTAAAGAACCCATGGCATGCTTTTCCTTATTTTCTGACTTATCGAAAATATTAGAACGGTGAATTATCATCTCAAACGTGACCACAAGCTCAAAAAATGAGAACAGACGAACAATGGGGTTTCTCAATTACCTGCTTTGTTTAGAGTGTTACACATCTCTTTTCATCAATACATACACCGTTGTTTACCTATCTATGAAGGAGAAATTGATATGAATTAATGCCGTGGTGGTTCGTTGTGCTGTTCACTTGCGTCACAACACCGCCGGCAGGAGCTGTGCACGTTCACGAACTATTTTATGATTCTGAAATAATTTGACTATTTTAGTTATAAGGGGTGCCAAGCTAATCTAGAGGTAGCCAAGATTAAACATTAAATGGCTGGAAATGAGCAAAACGAGCATGCCATGGGCAGGGGGACAAACCTGAACTGAAATCACTCATGCCTCATCTTTAACAGGCCTATTGATTCTAGATGGCACAATACTGTAAATCCTCAAGCATTTACCTGATTATGTACATCCCACATAGCTGTCAATCATTGCTAAGATATATATGGTACATATTCATGTAGTATTTTTCTGAGAGACTATGGCAAACTGATCTATGTTTCATCTCAATTTATGAGACCAATTACTTTTTTAAATGTTCTTGAAAATGCAATCAATAGTACAGCACATACAGGAGTTTGAGTCAGAAATACAGGGTTTTATAGTATCCCTGACTTTGTCAATAGTGACTATTAATGTACACAGCACTATACTAGCAGAATGGTAGTTCAGTAAAGGTCACTGGTTGCTTGAGCTGAATGGCCTAGCTTTACTATTAAAATGTGCAGTGATGAACTTTGCAGAATACCTACAATTGAGACTTCTGATCTAGTCATTTCATCTATGTATAATCTTGTGTGCATGACCCCAAACTTTCATCCTTCAGTAGCCGTCTTGCTGAATATTTACTGGATCATGGGATCATCACCGGGAGAAGCCAGAGCTGGGACATATGGCTGAGTTTTGTCATCACTGTGGGCTGTGTTGGACATGGTGGTGAAGGACAGGTGGTCGTGCTCCAAAATGGCGAGGCGGTCCTGCGGCTTTTCCTTCTTCAGGTAGAACATCTTCCTCAGCTGTTTGAGTTGCTGCAGCTCACAGAAGGTCTCCAGCACCACCAGCATGACTATCAGACCCAGGATCAGGTAGACTGACGAGGCAAACAAGGGCAAAAGGAGGGACGTGTGAGTGATTAGCTGCTGGGAGTAGTAGTATTAAATACCATTGTATCAAAAACATATATAACCCTGACAAGAAAACACTTTCATTCCTCTTTTTATAAAAATTAACACAGTTTAGCCTCTTTCATCTTTTACTTCATCACTGTAGTATGTTTCCTGATACCTCAACTATCGCAGCTGATGAAATCCTGCTGTTAACATTTAAAAATATTTTAGGATTTCAGTAAGTCATCCTACTGGAAAAACACAAGCAATGTGTTCCTTTAATTTGTTACCTAACTCACTGACACATAAAGGCAGTGACTAGCTAAATATGTAATCAAGGACAGAATGCATCGCTTTGTTTCTTGGTGGCACAGGAGGAGTAGCATAAAGAAAGAGCAGAAGACAAAGCTGAAAACCCCCGTGTACACCTTCAGTGATCAGTGTGAGCAGTGGCTGTTTGGCTCTTTGGTATACTCGGACTTGGAAAACCCAAGGGGTGTCTTGGCCAGTGTCTGAAATATAAGAACAATAATATTTCAAGTCCCCTTTCCTAGAAGAAAAAGTCTGTAATTTGCCCAAAGTTACTTGAATTTGCTTTAGGACGCGGCCTTTTGTTTGGACATACACAGAGCAGCGCTATTCCCAAGAGGCAAATCCTACAGCTCATCACCGAAGGCGCTGGCAATATTAAGAAAAACAACATCAGTTGTTCATTATTTGTAACAAACTTTTAGGATAAGGTCAGTCATTTTCTATGTTAACAGTATTTTCAACACTCCCCATACAGAGACTAAAACCAACAACTCATGATTAATGTCTGTCGGTCCTGCATTAGCTTTTTTATCTGTGCCAAAGACCTCTGTTGTTGTTCAAAAACAATAAAATATGCATCAGGGAAACAGCCCACTTCAGTGAGTGACACATTTCCTTATTACAAAACACAAGACCCTGATATTAAGAATATTCAGAGTAGTGCCGCAACTAACGATTATTTTAATAATCGATTAATCTGTCAATTTCTAGGATTAATCAATGAATCAGAAGTATAAGAAAAATATGCAGAAATCTATTTTCCACATCATAAAAACAAAAATGCATTCACTTAAACTGTGCTTTTGCAATGTTTCTCTGTAGTCCATTATTAAACAAAACATTTATTCTTTGTTAAAGAATAGAGCTTTTATAAAGTGCACAACAGGGCCAACAGTGTTAACAAAAAGACTAAAGTGTTTGATTTAAAATAAGTTACAGTTTCATAAAACATACCATGCTAATGCATCATCAGTGTGTTCTTACTTTACTAACTAAAATTAACAACTGACTTAGCTCTAGCCTCCCCTTCTTCTGTAACTCTGTGTCTTTTCTTTAGGTGCTAATTCCACAGCGTCATGCTCCTCTTATCAATTTTATTGATTAGCTGTTGCAGCCCTAATCCAGAGTTCTTGTGCATCGGCCCTTGACTCTTGTTTACTTCAGATGCTGTAGAAACAGATGGCTCCTCGGAGCCGGTCTGGCATTTCATATTGGGAAAACGTGTCACCCAGTGCAGGGGTTTGTTTTCCTAATGTGTTTCTGAACAACAATTGAGGTCTTTGGCACAGCTAAATAAGATAATCCAGGACTGACACACAGACTGGCTGACATTAATCGTGAGCAGAGGCAAATCATTGTTGGTTTTAGCCTTTGACTGCAGAATATTGTAAATACTGTTAATATAGAAAATAGCTGGTCTTCTCCTTTAAGCTCTTCCATGTCAGTACTCCATCCATCCATTTTCCTCCACTTATCCAGAACCGGGTCGCAGGGGCAGCAGTCTAAGCAAAGATGCCCAGACTTCCCTCTCTCCAGACACTTCCTCCAGCTCCTCCGGGGGGATGCCGAGGCGTTCCCAGGCCAGCCGAGAGACATAGTCCCTCCAGCTTGTCCTGGGTCAGTACTCCATAGTGGTAAATCACTTCCAATATGAGCATGTAACTTTTCACAGAGGAAGCTGTATAAAAGTGGCTGGTGTCATGTGTAGAAACCAACATGTTCTGTCACAGCCTTCGTTCCTCCTACAGACTGACACATCATGCCCAGTGAATGACGTCTCTCTGGCTGCTGCATAATTCACACCCACATTATAGGTGACAATTCACTGGAGTAATGTTCAACATTCGTTCACAGCCCCCAGCTTGTCAAGACTTCATGTTTTCAAACTGGGTTTGTTTTCATTTGAGTCAGTATTAGCCCTGACAGTGCTGCTGACAGCATGCTGCATAAGTCACCCACAAAATGCCATCAATGCCTCACTGCTCCCCATTAGCCATGGTCCAATTTTATATCCTGCACTGCTTGTTTTATTTGATCTGAAAAATTAATATGGCTTTAAACATGTAGGAAATGTCAAAATGTTGTTTTGTCAGCTGCATACAGCAGCTTAACAACATCCAGAATGTAGAAAAGGTTTAGCAAACAGCTAGTGCAACTACAACTTTGTAATGACTTTTACACTGTGTAAAGGTTTTGTTGTAAATGGACTAATAGTCAAATAGTGCTTTTCTACCCACTGAAATTACACAAAGTGCTTTCAAACCATTTGCCTGTTCATCCATTTGCGTAAGCACCAGTTACATCACCAGGAACAAAGGGCCAGTGTCTTGCCCAAAGGCACTTTGACGTGTGGAGTGGAGAAGCTGGGAATCGAACCATCAGCCCTGCAGTTAGGGGACGACCTGCTTTATCTCCTGGGCCACAGCCGCCCCTGAAATGTTTTCTAGCAGAATATATACCTACTGCAACAGCAAGTTCTATGCCATTTTTCTAACTTTGAATGTCAGTGGTAAGAGCCTTATTTATCAGTTAAAGCACATAAATAACTGAAGACTATAGAAGTTGAGTTCTAGTTTTGTAATACTGATCTTTT
Source organism: Monopterus albus (assembly GCF_001952655.1). Lineage (NCBI taxonomy): Eukaryota > Metazoa > Chordata > Actinopteri > Synbranchiformes > Synbranchidae > Monopterus > Monopterus albus. The sequence goes on from NW_018127940.1 coordinate 1,161,841, forward strand.
TAAGATCAAAAAGGATGATCCTACTCTGTCTGTCAGGGAAGTGAAACTATAGGTCCTACCTCTGTTGGTCTATTACCCTGAGCTATTTTGAGTGGATTTTAAATGAAAGTGAAATAACTGATTTGAAACTCTTAGCCACGTCCAGTCAAAATAAAGTCTCTACTTCCATATACAGTATATTACAATCTGTAAGTAAGGTTAAGCTAATTCTCAGTCTATGAAATAATAAAACAGTTGTTAGGAGTAACCAACTATATCTGAATTCTGTCTGTGTAGCTGTCACTCTGAAGCATGTGTTTGCCATACTGAACACAGTAGAATACATTTTTTACATAAGCTTTCACTAAGCAGGTCAAAGAAAAAAGAACCAGCTGGTTGTTTCACACTTAGTTCAACATTCACCATCATAAAACCTGCTATATGTTAAAAGCTCACATCAGTAAATCATTACAACACTACTTCTGAGACAATGGGACTATTTACTGTAACATGACCACATCGACACCATCACTATATTGTATGCTGCACAAAGTAAACAGAGTTTTATTTCTGGATTGTTTTATAGCTCAATAGGCAGGAGAGTGCTGTTCTTCCAGTGCAAACAAAGGGAGATGTAATATCCTCTTTGCAGCAGAAACCACTGTGGGGTATGTGTCCTGATTTGACACCAACATTACTGTGTGAACCAAATTATGTTTTGACAAAAGTATCACATTCAATTTGACAATGACACAGGAGCAATTCATTTGAGGTAATAACAGCTACCACCACCATGGAAATGGCTCCCAATCAGAATCATCAGTACTCACCGGTGATGCCCACTTTGTACAGCTCCCTGAACTTCTGATTAGCGGCCTCTCCAGGTACATAGTCCCCCAGTCCGATGGTGCTGAGGGAAATGAAGCAGAAGTAGAAGGATTCGAGGAAGTTCCAGTTCTCCTCTAGTGCTGAGAAGATGGCGGCGGGGATGAGGAAGAAGCAAGACACTGCCAGCATGGCAAGCAGAGTGGCGTGAACGATGGCCACCAGCGGCTTGGACAGGCCCCAGCGTGTGTGGATATACATAATTGGCCTTCGTGTGCTGAACACCATGATCCTTTGCACCACAGCAGTGAGGAAGAGGAGGGTGAAGGGGATGCCAATCACTGAGTAGATAATGCAGAAGGCCTTCCCACCATCTGACAGAGGCGCCGTGTGACCATATCCTGTAGGAAAACAAAATGTTTCAGGTATTATCATAAAAACCGCTGCTGGAAAAGATTTCTATGAGAGCGCAACACTTTTCTATTAGACTTCAACTGCCTCATAATTGTCACTTAATGTTAGGCTGTAAAATGATTCACATAGGACAAAATTTAGGTTAATATAAGTACATTATAATACTGTATCTCTGTGTATTTTATGGAAATGTATCTCTATTTTTTAAATGTATTTATTAATCACTAAACAAAAGGGAATATTTTTCTGACACCAAATATTACATCAAGACCTTTCTGGTTCTGTACCAGAAACAAATTCGTTGTGTGTGTAACATACTTGGCCAAATAAAGTGATTATCCTTTTATGTTTTGTCTTGTGCACTAATTAGCACCTAGCACACTTTCATTCATTTTTAACCCACTTTGTTATACTGCATTTATTTACATTGCATTTAGTATTGTGATGTTTATTAACTTGTTCATTGAGGTTTGTTTTTTTTACTGTTTTAACTCTGACTGTCCATGGGCAATATAAATCACAGAAAATTAATTACCTTTGTAAATATGCATGGTATTTACATTCTGGTGAGGTGGAAATAACAAGAGTTTTAAAAATACCAAGGTTCCTTTACCTGGTGGAATTCAAAAACTATTTAATGAAGGGGAAGGGGGATACAATTTAAGGGGTCAGTTAAATTTAAAAATTCATGCTATACGTACAACCAAAAAAAGATTTTGTATTTCCTTAAGTGGGGTAAAACTATGGAATAATTTAAGTGTAGACATAAAAAATAGTAATAGAATTGACGAGTTTAAACATAAATATAAAGGTATGTGTCAATCAAGATATATGCAAGAACAGGCTTAATGAATAACTACATGGACTATTGTGGGTGTGGTGTACATTTTGTAACCATTCTTTAATATATCACTTGTGTGATGTAAGAATGTTAACACTGTTATATTCTTTTTTAGTATAATATGCGTGTGTGTGTGTAGAAGTGAATCATTTACTGCTTGCAAATCAATGATGGTAAGATGATGGCATGGGGTAGGACTGGATAAGTCTGACTTCTTCCTACTCCATTCAAGCATGTACTAGGTATAAGCAAATTGATATTGGATTATGTGTAAAATTATGTGTGTTGTTATATCAACTGTTTTATATGCTTGAAAGAATAAATCAAATCAAATCAAATCCTTTAACATGAGTGTGGAAAGGAGGAAACTGCAGAACATTTGCTTGTGATATATGTTGTTAAAAGCAACCAACTCACTTTCAGCTTCTGCTTGGAGTTTACTTACATACAACGCAACTACTTCTGTTAAGAATAAAATGAACATGTGGTTACAGACTGGTTTATAATGAAATTCAGAGAAAGGGAGAACCCAATAGCGTGTATCGTCTCATCTCATGAGCCAAGTGTATCATCACGCCCCTAATTACTGACATTAATAATAAGCAAAATGTTTGAGACTAAAACAAGCAAAAACTATCACAAGGAATCCAACCCCTATCTGACAGAGATGTCTGTCAAGTCTCTGTTTAGCTATCAACAGAATTGTGTTGAGACATACACAAGAAATAAAGTTTTCTGCACTCAGGCAAACTATATCTGCACAATCTTGTGCTCTATGTTCAAACCTGACAGATAACTGTTGCCATGTGGTCAGAGTAAAGTTCTTCCTGTAACAAGCAGCTGCGAGCTGTTCTTTTGTGTAACACTAGATATCAAAAAAATATCGTACAAAACTCTTTAAATGCCTAAAGACATACTATATAGAAGAGCATGTTAAAAGAATCTGCTTATAGAACATGTGATTGCCTTGGAGGGATGACAATGTTGACATATCCTGTCAAGTCTTTGCATTTCTTCCATCCCTGACACTGGATATTGGCCTTTTTCTGTCTGAATTACAGCAAGTTACTGTGTCGCCTATCCTGTTATATTTATGAAAGGTGTTGCTGCAAACACAATGTGAGATAGGAAGCCATACAGCTATGTTCTATAACTAAATAAAGAATAAATGCATCTAAAGTCACATGAATGAAGCCACAGCTTTGTAGCCTGACTGAAATCTTGGAATTAATTGTATTGTAATACATATGAATGTAATGAATAAAGGGAATATCACCTTCTTTTGTCCCTTTTCTTTTTGCTACCTGCCTATAGGCCATATTGGACTGCGTGGCCTAGTGCAGGTTTATATGCAGCAAGTCTGACATAAAGTTATTTTGCTGAGGATGCTCAGGCGAAATCGAGCCTACGTAGCCTACTTCTTGTTAAAATAAAAAGACAAAGCACATTTAAACATATGCATGTTTTATATGCTTTATGCTGTGCATGTGACAGGCTGCAGCATCACTTACACTGTGCAGCCTGCTGGAGGTAACTTACCTGTGGTGGACAGCACGGTGCTCGCAAAAAACAGCGCAGACGTGAAGTCCCAGTTCCAGTTAGCTGAGGTGTTATTGAGGATGGAGACCCCGTAATTACTAGCATCCAGTGCCTTCTTTAGAAACCGCTCCAGACGCTCCTCGGACAGACAGTCATGTTCCAGCAGGAACTGTTTTTTAATGGCCCTCAGCTCCTGACGCAGGAGGTCTTCATAAGGCAGCTCGACCGAAGAAAACACAACAGCTCCGAATATGAGATAAAGGAGATACCCTAAGACTAGAAAGACAAAATACCACGTCGATTTGTGATTCTGTATCAAACGCACACAAGAATTGCTGGCTAGAGACTGGAGCATTTTCAAGAGGTATATCACCTCGATTACGGACTCAAATAGCTATTAATTTGAAAAATAACGTTATTAATTTGACTGCCTTGCGTAGCCTATTATGTGCCGAAATATACCCTGTCTATTTAGATATTGTTAAAGCCGAATCTCAAATGATTCTCTTCCCCCTCCGTAAAACCTGCTCTGGCAGCTCAGGCGTTCAAGTGCAGTCGAGAATATTATAACTACACCATGAGAAGAACAGTATTTAGGCAAGGAAACTGACAGCTACTCCACGTGAGATGCTGTGGTCGTTAGGGACGTCTTTTGCAGATTAGCAGGCTACTGTTGTAAGACGACTTTACAAAAAAAAATCTCCTTAAATTTATGAAGCATGCACAACGCTGCTTTACGCTCTATTTGCATTCAAGTTAACGTAATAACGCAATTGGGCGCGATTACTAAAAAGAAAATACAGTCTCTTTTTTATAAGGTACCACGATAATGTTGATATTATGCCCCAAAACACGACGATAATGGCTCCCGAGTTTGCAGTTAAAGTATTTCCGAGCTTCAAAGGACACCTGAATGCAGCAAGTGATGTGGCGGCGACAAAGACCGTGTGACGTAAGAGCTCTCCTCTCTCCTCCCAGGCAGACGGGTATGTTTCAGTTTCCAGTGAAAACGTCACAAAGCTATTGTTACTGTTTCCCCGCCCGTTATTTTGTTACCACAAAAGGTGATTAGAAAGAAGGAAGTCGTGGGTGTGGAGAGACAGGGTTATTCGTGGCTTTAGAGAAAACCTGTCCATCAGGCATCAGATGAAAGATGCTTTAATAAAGCCTAAACAGGCTATACTGCCTTTGGAACGTTTACAGTGGTGGAAGAAGCTACACAGGTTTTTTTTAACCTAAGTAAAATAAAAATAGTAAAAAAAAAAAAAAAACCACTCTGTAATAAGCATACACGAATTGTAATACAATGTGCGGCTGGGGACAGACATGTAAATGGACCCACCCTCCTACAGTCTGCAGCCTGTCTCTTTTTTTTTTTGTCTTTTTACATCTCAGCCCAGGCCCGTTCAGTCACAAGTAAAAGCTCTGCTTTCACAATGTTAAAGTAGCCGAGTAGCCTGTCAGTATCAAAATACACTTGAAGAAGAATGGTACATTTCACATTAATGTATATCATGTTATTGGATTATAGTTGATGCATGTGGTCATCACTTCAATATTGCAGCTGATAAAGGTGGAGCTAATGTTAACCACCTTGTATACATATACTTTGAAACACTTTACATACAGCTGGGTAACATGTGAACTCCCCACCAGGGATCAATAAAGTCTTGTGATTATACTGTACATTTTGTTTTGTTAATCTGATTCTGAAAAGTAACCAAAGTTGGAAATGAAACTTCTTACCATGGAATGGTAAGAAATACTCACCTTCAATGAATGTACTTAGTTACTTTCCACCAGTGGAATTTTCACTACAAATATGGCTGCATTAATTTTGTAACAGCTATTTGATATACATGCAGTTCTGATGTGTTATTCTTGTTTTTATATTGTGAAATTATTTTTGCATTTTGCAAAGGTTTATTTATAGGCTGTATAGAAGATATAACATTTCTTTATTAAAGAATGGCTCCAGAAAGTTACTTGAGTAATCATATACTGTAAATAATATATAGTCTACTCAAGGTCTGCTGATCCTGCAGTCTACAGTAATATAAGGCCTGAGCCATGGGTCTGCTTTTGTTGGATGCATCCTGAATCAGTCACATTGCTGCATACGGTGCTGTGTAACATATTTTTAATTTTCCTGAATCACACATATATGTAATATTGATGTGCTTCTGACTCATGAAGAAAATATACCTTTGACAAGGGAACTATATTATTTTGAGTAGACACCTTAGCATGGTCAGGGTAACACCAGCTCCCGTTATTTCAAGATGTATCACTGCGCCACTGAGAGGAAAGTGGCCACTAACCTTGTGCATATGATGCCTAACATCACAATTTTGTTCAAGCTCCAGTTATGAGCACCTCAGTAAGGACTCCTGGATTGCACTGCTATAGAAATCATTTTTATATTCACTTTTTGGCCATTTGTGTGAATACACACTATTTTAGATACAGTTCACTGTCTCCACATAAAATGTTTGCCCATAAATGTCACATACATTGTTTACATTAATAAAATGAATGTAAAACTGTAGGCTATGTAATATCACCTAAGTGTGAATCTAATCACCTAACTGTAGGCTATGTAATATCACCTAAGTGTTGTTGCATAACCAAGTGGGCAACTGTGCTAAACCCTAGACCACTAGGGGCCCCCAGAACCCCCATAATGCAAAAGCACAACATCAACTGACATTTTAACAGCTAGGCTACGATGGGCCAGCTTTAATACCTTAGCTTAAGGCTGTGACCATGAAACCATGGACAGAATCTGTAATTAGTTCTCCAACTGAATACAACAAAAAGAGTTGTCATAAATAATTAACTGAAATGATCCCAAATAGTCGTTTGTTGCAGCTTGGATTTTACACTGCATTATACAGTATATCAAGTGATTTAATTCAGTCATTATATATATCAGTCAAGTGGTCACCATAGAATAACCAGTGGTGGAAGGTTATTTAAGTACAGTTTTGTAGGTTTTTGAACTTTACTTGACTATTTCCATTTTCTGCTGCTTCATACTTCAACTTCACCACATTCAGAGGCAAATATTCTTTTACTCCAGTACAGTTATCTGATAACTTTAGACACTAGTGACTTATCAGAATCAGATTAATAGTATCCTACAAAATATAGTGAGACTATAACCATAAGACTTTATCAATCCTGAGTGGAACATTCGCAAGATCCTCAGCAGTATGTAAAGTAAGTATTAGATTCAAAACTTATGATCAGCAGAACAACATATAGGATAGTTACAATTAACTCTATCTATATAAGCTGCAACATTAAAGTGATGTACACAATAAATATACCATTTTAAATGCCGGACCTTTACTTGCAATACGGTGTTTTTACACAGCGACACTGCTACTTTTTTAAGGATCTGAATACTTCTTCCATTAGTGATGATAACTGATTCACTACTCGGAGGATAAAAACAAGCACCTGCACAGCAGAGACCGTACGTATATGACCTATCCGGGGTGCCGTAGTAATGCAAATCTGTGGCACTCCTCCTCAATGAACGTTGGAAAGATGGCGACGGCATACGCACTAGCAAGAGTCAACTGTGCCGGCGGATAGAAAGTGCTTCAAAGAGACAAAAATCCGCCTCTTTTGCAAAGATTTAACGGTGCAAAGTCTGTGTAATATCGTTTAGACATGGTTTAGTCCATGCACGGCTAGGAACAAGACGCCATTGCTTTCCAATGGAGCCTCCGGATCGTAACAAGCCCAGCAGGTATGCGAATTTGTTGAACAGACTACTACACCACCAGGACCTCGCACTTGCCAAATAGGGAGCTGAACGTGATACTGCAGTCTGCTCTAGTGGAGCGCTTGCAAATCCATTGGAAATTGACTTCCTGTCAAATAGTGGTACGCGTGCAGTTTAGTGTATTTGCAACACTGGAGTTGCAAACTTTTTGGAGCAACATTTTCAGACGTACTTTCCTGCAGATATTTGTTTCCCATCTAATCCTGGGTTGCCAGAAAGAACGGCAAAATGCCCGCTAAAAGATAAGGTAACATTACGATCAGTCATCAAGCGCTGTAATAGTGCAACATGTCAGGGAACAAGCTAGCTAACATCTACTGTTAGCTGTCTCTTGTCAGTTTTTTGTTCACACATAAGTTCACTCATAGACACGAGCGAAGCTGAAGCTAGATAAATATTGTAACGTGGGCTCGTAAGGTTGGCTTGGAAGTGTGTTCTTGTTATTTGAGAAATTTAAGACCATGCATTTCACCATAACATCGAGTCACAAACTTCGAGGATTTTAGCTAGCATGTCATTGTTAATCCTCTGGCTTGACGCTCGTGTTGTTGTTGACTCGCACACCGCTGCTGAATCATGGTATGGACTCACCGACTCTGTACGGTTCACTTATACATGTTATGCTGTTTATGTTGTGTCGTTAGTTTTTTTTTTTCATAGAGCTCTGCAACTTAGTTGACAATCTGTTGCAAATGTATGTGAAGCAATATACGGTATGCCTTCTCGGTGCTCATATAACAAGGCTAGCGGACGACATAATTTCTGCAATCTCGCAAGGGAATGCATACAACGAGACATTTGTGAGATGTTTTTGTCATATGTGGGCATCTCCTAATCGAAATGCATGAGTGTTTGCCCCTGACCGCTGGCGACAGAGCCTCAGGAATCTGCTGTTATGTCTTCCCCTCTTCTCCCTTCTCCTCACATGCAGTTGTTTGCAGGGCGAGTGACTATGGAGGCATGTTGGATCAGCTCTATCATCTACAGTAATCCTGGCTTTGGGCAAATAGCTTGGCTTTTTTTGTCGACTAACGTTATTTCAGTAATTACTGCGTGCCAGCCAGTTGTTGTGCTCTTGTGGATACACAAACGGCTCTCATGGTTGTGCAATATTGGCCCTGTTAACGTTATTGCTGACCTGCATTATTGCATAAAGAAAAATACTGAGCCACTAATCATACTGTTGCTGGAAGCATAGCAGTGTTGACATGATTGGAATATATTTACAGTTTTGTACCCTTCTTTTGAGTGTGCCTAAAGTTTGGCTGAAAGGTGAAGTATGCTTTGTAAAACTCAAATATATACATCGGTAGTGATTTAATATTAATTGGAGATGCAGAGTTTTTACAGCAACAGGATTAAAAACTTACAAACCTTGGACAGTTGCACCCAGTAAGGGTTATATGGCCTAAGGGGTAGATGTTACAAGGTACACAACATTACTTTAGGCTGTGTTGTGCACACTGCATAGCTATGAACTTAAAACTTCAGCCTGAAATGAATCTGCACTGACTTTACTGTAGCAGCAACAAGCAAAAAAATAGTTGCATTATAGTCAGCATCAGGCAAGGCATTTTTTTTTGTATAGCACATTTTCATACACAGAGGCAATTCAAAGTGCCTTACATAATGCACACAAAAATAATATGTACATTTAAAGAATAGAAGAAAGATAAGAGAATGCTAAATGTGAGGCTATTTCACTGTGACAATTATGTCAAAAAAGAGGAGTTATGTGCTTGCCTGGCAACTGAAGGCTACCACTATCGCTGCAAGCACAGAGGTCCTTTGTCAATAATGTCTCATTCTCAGAGTCAGTCTGAAGACGCTGTGGCTCACAGGCATTCCACAGATTTCAGGATGTGGTGTACTATGCCCAGTGGATAGCTGCCTGAAGCACTGGAGACACTCATGGGGGAGAACTCATTAATGCCTGCATTTGCCAGGAGCACAGGCTGTTGATTACAGATGGACCATCCTCTAGCATTTCCTATCTGCATCCTGTTTCTGCCCACACCTGCTTTAGAGAAATAATGCTGCTCTCACATTCTGTCACTCTCATCTGTCATTTCCTTTGAAACAGTAGGATCTGTGTAACTTTTAAAACTATGGAAATTAATCGTAACAATATGCTGCAGCGGGAAGATGATAAATAATAAAGAAGGAAATGAGAGATTATTGAAGTGAGGCAGAATAATATATTCTTCTACTTAATTTGATATTTACGGTGTGCATAACTGCAAAAGAAACTGAAATGTAAGTTGAAACTGACAAAGATGCTGCTTATGACTCTGCAGTTTCATATTATACTTCAGAGGTGGAGCAGACAGCTCCTTGCACTGCATTTGTGATGCAAGTAGCATACAGTGAAAAACATGTCATTACAGCATTTACCTCGGGTTGCAGCCCACAGTCTGCAAGCAGTGTCTACATTTAGATACATTTAGGTCATGTGACTCAATGGACCTTTGTGTAACGCCAAATTGTAAGCACGTCATTTCTCAAACAAGGTGTTTCAGAAATACTGATTTTCTCACTTTAAAGTGGCTGTTTGCTTTTAATGTCATGTCTTGTTGGAGCTCACTCTTTTGTTGTGCATGCACAGTATGCTTTGCACAGTTGCATGTAGGAGAGGTTGGGAGGTTCAGTGCTGGTAATATCATAATGTTCCAGGGAAGGGTGGGGTCAAATATGTTGTTTTCATAGTTTCTGAATTCTGTCAGTTTGTGGCACAGATTTGGATCATTGCCTGAGTTCTATCAGGGATTTAGAGCAGGTCTGACATGCATGCTATTGTATGCATGGATCTGGAATCTGGATTTAGCCTACTGAGAATCAGGAAAGTGTGCTCTTACAAAACCACAGCCTCTTCCTTTTCATCTCTTAAAAAAAGCCCCCTTTAGGTTGGACATTGTGAGCAAGTGTGCTCACTAACCAGCTGTGTGCTATTCAGCTGTGGGCCACGTGTCACAACAATACAATAGAGTGCCCCTTGCTGGTACAATGGTATGGATGGCTGGTGTGAAAGGTCAGGCCCCCCTGACTCTGGCAGCCCCTGGTGTCACTGCTTCAGTCACTATACAGAAAAGGGTCCCGATTTTGTGCTGTTTATTATGCACTCAGTGTTTCTGCCCGGGGGCTCTAGCATTCCACTGGCCTTTATTGGAGCCCCGGTGAGCCATCAGATGAGCTGAGCCATTGAGAGCAGCCAGACACCATCTGCAGTGATAATTCACTAATGGCAGCCAGGCAGGGATGGTTTGAAGACCATAGTGTGACTGTGCTTAATTGCAGGGCATGCAGAGCAGTAACTTCCTCCGGGCAGCCTGCGAGTGGGTTTAGGAGAAAAGAAGAATTTGCGGGGTCTTTACTGCGGCAACACAATCTGTGCATGAAGAGTTTCATGGCAACCAAACAAACAACTAGCAGTGATGGCGTCATTGGTTCCGCTGTCATTCCTGTGTGATTTAGTCATGCTGTTCTGCGTAAGGAAATGTCTTTTTAAAACTTGGTCTCATTTCCTCTCACATGCATGCACTATTTCTGTCCTCAGATACACTGCATCCATGCATACTTTGGAAGTTTTGTGAATGTGCTCATGATCTGGTCAGACATGGTGAATGCACTGGGAGGTTGGCATGCAGTGCTTTATCCTCTTCCTTTATGTTTCCTGATACCTGTGTCAATTTGTGCATTGCATTTGCACAGCAAGTTGTCTGTTGTTGCTGTGCTAAATCTGCTATTGTAACAGCTTTGTGTGCCTGCACACAGAAAAGATCATTGTTGTGTTGTGTTGTGCTCAGGCTTCTGCAGAACAAACCCCTTCACAGTTTCCCGTACAATACACTCATAAAGGCACCAATGTTTTTTTCATGCAAGTTAGTCTGTAATTACAAGACTAATGTGGTTAAGATGGTTGGAGGATGGTGCTGTTGACTTTCCTGCAGAACATTTTGTTCAGGAAATCTTGATTGCATCTGGAATCTTATTGCATTTAAAGTCAGAGGATTTTACAGCAGGTGTCTGTCTGCCTTGCATGTAGTTTCACAGCTGCTCCCAGGGGACTCTGTCTGTGCGTATAGAGACAGATTTTGCAGTGGGGCAGATGGAAGTCTGAACACACTCTTT
>NW_018127940.1:1173456-1185343 GCF_001952655.1 Monopterus albus
TATATATATAAAATGTCCTTTTTCATGCCCCTCCTCTTTTTTTCTGCTTTTGTTTTTGTTGGCAGGGTCAGACCTTTCAACCGCTTTCTCAAAGCCTATTAAAAAGTCCTCAGAAAGGCATTAGGGAACAAAGCTGTGGCATTCTATTCTGGAAGGGTGTGTTGCTTGCACTCTCGGCTTTTATTTGTCTTTTTTTGTTTTGTTTTGAAGGAAGTGCTTCAAGATTATGGTGTTTAATTTCTGCAGAACTAGATGCAACATATTCTTCCATGGCCTTTCATTATATGAACTTTGTTAAGCAACCACATCTTTCTTGTTGCTCAAGAGTTACACTAATTGCATGGAGGCAACCTGCTGTTTTACCTAAGCATTGCATTTGCATACAGTCTAACACCTTCTGCACACTTTGGGTGAGTGAATCTCAGCGCTCCATGAGATCTTGACTTGTGCAGTATGGTTGATGACTTAGCAGACAGTTAATGGGGGTTACTATTCCTCCCTCTCTCCTCGAGCCATTATGTTTACCTAGACCAAGAGAGGGTGCCAGTAGAGATCCCACAGCTTATTATTGTGCGTCTAGATGGTTGTGGTCATGCACAGAGCATTGCTGCTGTACATTTGGGAGGCAGCCAGTCAGGCTCCAAAGGACAGACAACTCGCCAGTCTGCTGTGGGTAGCAGCAGACTTTCTGTCTACTTGCAGTTTAGCAAACTGTTTGCTGTGGCATTAGCAGAGACACTTTGTTATGGGTACAAACAACCTAGCACTATTTGACCTTGTACATACATTTCTCGTTTTTCCTTGTGATATGATTGAAATAGTTTAAATATAGCCAAAATTCTAGCATGCAGTTAAGATCACTTCCATGTAACAGTGCTTATTGTAAAAGATGAAAATGTAGCCCATGCTGATAGTTTGTTCTGTTTGCTTTGGTTTAAATGTCATTAAATGGTGACAGGCAGGCCAAACCAGTGGAAGATGCATCCCAACAGAACTCTGAGGTGGTTGAATCCTGGGACTCACCCAGCGAGGAAGAGGAAGCTCTGTATAGCACTTCACCACCTTATACTCCCCGTCAGATGAAACGCATGTCTGCTAAACATCATAGAAACAGCCAGGCAAGGAGCGGTGTTCGGTCTCCCCATAAGGGTAAGCTTATTGATGTGACTCTATTTGAAATTATTTTTAAATGTATTACATGTGGTTTTAAATGTGTTGTCCTATCTGAGAGTATGGATTTTTCTGTGTTTATTTCAGCAGACCTTAGCTCATCTAATCTGAGAGAGAGTCCCAGGCCAGTGGAAACCCCGGAGGAGCACAGCTACAAGCAGGACAAGAAGCAGAGGGCGACTTTGCGCTCCACAGAGAGAGACCACAAGAAGACCTTTGAAGGGTCCTTTGTGCTGGATTCGCTCTCAAAGCCTAGTCCTTTCGGTGCCCTCAACATGGATCCCAGGAAGCATTACTTGAGTTTGGGTTGCAGCAGCTGCAAACTTCCTGTGTCTATGCCCCATATTGCCCGGACCCACCGCCAGACCTCCAGGACAGACTGCCCCGCCGACCGCCTCAAATTCTTTGAAACTCTGCGGCTGCTGCTCAAGCTCACATCTATGTCCTCTAAGAGGAAGGAGAAAGAGCAGAGAGGCCTGGAGAACATGCCCTACATGGGTCACAACAATGAGGTCATTTGGTTGGAGCTGCAGGCTTGGCATGCACGACGTTCCACCAGTGACCAAGACCTTTTTCTTTACACTGCCCGCCAGGCCATCCCTGACATCATTAATGAGGTGCTGCACTTTAAGGTCAACTATGACAGCCTAAGAGGGGCCCAGTGTTCAGGGTCTGAAACAGTTGAGTGGGACTATCGGGGTGTCCCAGATCTAGTATGTGGACAGGAGAGGGACCCTGCTGTGTTAGACACCAACCACTGTGGAGTAGATACTTGGGGCTTTAGCGCCTGCCCCTCGACTGCGATGAATGCAGCAGAGCCTCTGGGCTCTGGCTCCAATTGCAGGGAACACCTTCAGCGCCAGCGACTGGCATTTGAGCAGGTCAAGCGGGTTATGGAAACGCTGGAGTCTGTAGAAGCTTTGTATCCTTCTTTGCAGGCCCTGCAGAAAGACTATGATAAGTATGCAGCACGAGACTTCCAGGGCAGGGTGCAGGCGCTCTGTCTGTGGCTCAATATCACCCAGGACCTCAACCAGAAGCTGCGCGTTATGGCCACTGTCCTGGGCATTCATGATCTATCCCGTATTGGATGGCCTGTTTTTGAGATTCCTTCACCTCGTTGCTCCCATGGCAATGAAGAAGAGGAGAATGAGGAAGACGAGGAGAACGAGTCCACAGCCACTTTTACACCTGAAAGTGAAGGGGAGGATAGGGATGATGAGGAGGGAAGATTGGAATATGTAGTGGAGGAAGAGCTGTCTCCCTCGTTGACTCCTAAATATGCCCGATTGTTGTCAGAAGATGACTTTCTCCATACTGCTACTGCAGGAAGTGCAGAAGTGACTGCAGGAGGGGTAGTGTTCTGCCCCACAGCCATCTACAGGCCATTTGTGGATAAAGCTCTAAAGCAGATGGGACTGCGTAAACTAATCCTGCGACTGCACAAACTGATGGACCGCTCTCTTCAGAGGTCCAGAGCAGCGCTGCTCCACCACACACCTCCACTGGAGGTAAGGCTACAGTGTTTTTGTTCTGCACACTTTATCCATTTTATCCTGTTTAATTTAACTGAACTAAAATCAGCTGAACAGCTTTATTACAGATAAGTCAGGAAATGACCCTTTATCTGTATAAAGGTATATAACAAAGGTGATCTGGTGTCCTGTGGAGATAATACTATATAGCAGTGCATAAGTAGACTTCTCTTTAGCTCTTTAGGTTTTGTCCTGACACACACACACACACACACACACACACACAGAGAAAATAACCAACTAATTGATGACTTTCTTGCTGCAGACATTCTTGCAGATTTTTTGGTTCTTCTTCCTCTAAATTATGTGTCAGTGTTACACTATATCACATAGAGGTGAACAGTTGGCTTGATGACAGTAACAGCATGTAAGACAGCAGTGAACACCTCTGCAAAGTAAATGATATAAATATATTTCACAAATACAGAAAAATTAAGTCATTAAGAAAAGTAAAAATATGTTTTAAATATACATTAAAATGCCAGCTGTTGTAGGCTAATAATAATGCTATAATAAGTAATGAACTACCGATTTAGTCAATTAGTTAATTATAAAAACAAGCAATTTATCCATGTCATGGTGTGGCCTCTTTTCAAAATTTTCTAACTTTTAATTGATTAAATAATTTTTAAACAAATCTATAAATAATGGAAGTACCTGTAGATTGAAGCCCTATATTAAAGCCATGTTTCACATTTTGGGATGCTATAGGAATTGTATGTCTGTTATAGATGACCAGGAACTGGATTTTAGACAATAAAACAAGATTGAAAATCATTGACTATGGGCTTTTTTGGCAGGCTGGTCACCTTCAGGTTCTTTAAAGCAGTAAAACGGCCTGAAGCATGCTGCGGTGCTTAACAGTCAAACTAGAAGCAGTATTCTCTAGTTGCCAGAGAGGGGATATATTGTAAAAGATGAGTTAAGTTTATTTTTAAAGTTAAATTAATACTGTAGGTAGTCAGTGATTTGTCAAACAAGAATTCCAGAATTCAAAGATTTACCACATGCACTAGCAGTACTGTATGTGCAGTGAAGTGCAATGTTGTGTGCTCCTAATTTTGTGCTAATTTATGTAAAAAAAAAAAAAAAGTTTACCTTAAATAAGTGTCACATTCCAGTTATAATGGTGATATGGTGCGCTGTTTCAAAGCAGGTCAATAGCAGTCATGTCTACAGTGTGGAATTACTTTGACGTCTAAAGCAAACAAACGGCTAATTGTCATGTTTGCTGTGCAAATATTAGTAATTTAATTAGGCCCATGAGGAGACCGCATTCAGAGGAGTTCTCAGACAAGAGCTTACAAGATGTCTGAGCCCAGGGTGTGTGAAGAGGCTAGAAAAATAAAAGAACAATAAAGAAGAAAGGACTGTCAGTGAGGTTTCTGGTGTTGAAAACAGTGAGATTTGACCATTTAATGGAACATTTCTGGGCGGTTCAGACACTGCCCTCCTCCTGCAAATGTATAACAAGGTATGTGAACATGTTTTTGCTCATTTGTTGTTCAGATGCTTTGGCGTAATAAATAAAAACAAGACAAGTTGTAGCTATACAATACCGGTAACAGGGCCTGTCTGCACAATTCGAGAGCTGGCTAAGTGTTTTTAGTAATGTGTACTCTGTCATCCAACCCAACAGTGGATGCTTATCTGTAGAATCAGGTGCCTGTCTGAGATGGGACAGCCATGATTGATCAAGCAATGAAAACACAGTTTAAATAAGCTTTATTAATAAAAAAAAACAATTCTTATTTATTATGAACCGTGTGTTGACTCTGTTAATATAACAGCATATTACACCACCGGTCAGCATTGATGCCTTATAAGACATGCTGAATTAACTTCTTTATTCCTGTGTTCCACTTGCAGTTTGCAGACTTCCCAGACCCCATGCTGTACAGTGATTACCTGCCTGAGCTGTCACGCCATGTGTACTGCAGTGGCTCAGCTCACCCAGAGCTCGGAGCAGACCAGGTTTCTTGGGAGGATTTGCTGGACATGGACCTCCCGTCCTTCAGGCCGGCGTTCCTTGTTCTGTGCAGAGTCCTTCTCAACGTCATTCATGAATGCCTTAAATTACGACTTGAACAAAGGCCTGCTGGAGAACCTTCACTGCTCAGCATCAAACAGGCAAGCAGCTGCAGAAATGCTTAATTCATTGTTAGATTTCTAAGTGATTCTTCTCACTGTGCCAAACCATTCATGCTGAAGAAACACTTGATACATCCAACTGTCATATATCTTAGTTCTATTCCAAGCTTATTTTTTCAAATGAGGTGTGCAGTAGGAGGCTATACAGTTATGTGAAAAAATTAGGACACCCTTTGAAAGCATGTGTATTTTGTAACATGATTTAATATATGGTTATTTAATCTCAATTTTAACAATACAGAGAGATTAAAGTAATACAACTAAACAAGTAAAACTGAAGAAAAGTCTTTTCAAGATCTTCTGTAAATGTAATTCTACAAAAATGCCTATTCTAACTGAGAAAAAAAGACAGCCCCCCCTAGCCCCTAATAGCTAGTGTTACCTCCTTTGGCTGAAATAACTGCAGTGAGACGGTTCTTGTAGCCATCTAATAGTCTCTGACATCGGTCTGAGGGAATTTTATCCCACTCCTCAATGCAGAATTGTTTCAGCTGTGAGATGTTTGAGGGGTTTCTTGCATGTACAGCCCTTTTCAAGTCACCCCACAGCATCTCAATGGGATTCAGGTCTGGACTTTGACTCGGCCATTCCAGGACTCTCCATTTCTTCTTTTTCAGCCAGTCTTTGGTTGATTTACTAGTATGTTTTGGGTCATTGTCATGTTGCATGGTCCAGTTCCGCTTCAGCTTTAATTTTCTAACCAATGGTCTCACATGTTCTTCAAGCACCTTCTGATACACAGTAGAATTCATGGTGGATTCTATGATGGTGAGCTGACCAGGTCCTGCTGCAGCAAAGCAGCCCCAAACCATGACACTTCCACCTCCATGCTTCACAGTTGGTATGAGGTTCTTTTCCTGGAATGCTGTGTTTGGTTTACGCCAAACATGTCCTCTGCTCTGGTGTCCAAATAATTCAATTTTGGACTCATCTGTCCAAAGAACATTATTCCAGAAGTCCTGGTCTTTGTCAACATTCTCTCTGGCAAATGTCAGTCTGGCCTTGATGTTTCTCTTAGAGAGCAAAGGTTTCCTCCTTGCACGCCTCCCATGCAAGTTAAACTTGTGCAGTCTCTTTCTGATTGTAGAGGCATGCACTTCTACATCAACAGTAGCCAAAGCCTGCTGTAGGTCTCGAGATGACATTTTAGGGTTTTTGGAGACCTCTTTTAGCATCTTGCGGTCTGCTCTGGGGGTGAACTTGCTGGGGCGACCAGACCTGGGCATGTTGGCAGTTGTTTTGAAAGCCCTCCACTTGTAGACTATCTTCCGGACAGTGGAATGGCTGATTTCAAAATCTTTTGAGATCTTTTTAAATCCCTTACCAGACTCATAGGCTGCTACAATGTTTTTTTTCTGAAGGCCTCTGACAGCTCTTTTGCTCTCACCATGGTGCTCACTCTCACTTCAACAGTCAGGTGCACACCAAACTAAATGTCTGAGGTTTAGATAGGGCAAGCCTCATTCAAAATGCTGTGTAACAATCTACTAATTATGTGCACCTGGTGTGATTTGAGCCATTTTAAGAGGGCATACATGTGAGGGTGTGCTATCTTTTTCCTCAGTTAGAATAGGCATTTTTGTAGAATTACATTTACAGAAGATCTTGAAAAGACTTTTCTTCAGTTTTACTTGTTTAGTTGTATTACTTTAATCTCTCTGTATTGTTAAAATTGAGATTAAATAACCATATATTAAATCATGTTACAAAATACACATGCTTTCAAAGGGTGTCCTAATTTTTTCACATGACTGGTATGTGTTCTTTCCATATTCACACATTGAAAGTATGTTTTTATATTCTTTTCTTGCAGTTGTCCTGGATTTGGATTTGTTGCTGTTTTATTGGCCGGCACTATCCTTGAAGACAGTAATATGTGCAGGCATGTCATGTGTCTGTGCTAATGTTTGTATGTGTTCTTTGTGCTCTGCAGTTGGTGCGTGAGTGTAAGGAAGTTCTCAAAGGTGGTCTTCTGATGAAGCAGTATTATCAGTTCATGCTGTGTGGTGTGGTGACTGATGCTCAGGGCTTGCAGACAAATGCCAATATTGATGAGTTTGAAGAGGACCTTCATAAGATGCTGGTGGTAAGATTTTTAATCTTCCCTCCACCTCTACTTAATGGTATTTAGTTCAAATTGTCAGATTTACCTTGAGTGTACAGTCATTGTAGAAAAAGACATTTGAAGTAATTAATTATTAAAATGTAAGTTGTACATGAGACCCTGTGGTTATCTAACAGCTCTACCTGTTCTTGCAGGTTTACTTTGACTACATGCACAGCTGGATCCAGATGCTGCAGCAGCTGCCTCAGGCCTCTCACAGCTTAAAGAACTTGTTAGAAGAAGAGTGGCACTTCACAAAGGTCATCACTCCTTACATCCGTGGAGGGGAGGCCCAGTCTGGGAAGCTTTTTTGGTGAGTGGATCTGCAGTCCTTCTGACATGGGCCAATTTGAAAATGAACACTTTCATACACATTCTGGTCATGTCACCTACTTAAAAACCAAACTGACCTGAAACCTTTGTAATGACAGTTGAGAGCTCCAGTCATATGAAACTGCTGTTCTTCTCTTTGCAGTGACATTGCTGGGATGCTGCTGAAATCCACTGGAGAGTTCCTTGATGCTGGCCTGCAAAAAAGTGGTAATGAATTCTGGGAAAGTGCAGAGGACAGCACAGCCTCAGATGAAATCAGGTACAGGGAATAATATGGTTTAAATTTCTTATCCCGAGGGAGGTGCTTTAAACTTTGTTTTAAACTTTAAACCTCATGATTCCTCCAGGCGGTCGGTGATTGAGACCAGTCGGTCTCTTAAAGAGCTGTTCCATGAGGCCAGGGAGCGAGCATCCAAGGCTCTGGGCTTTGCCAAAATGCTTCGCAAGGTGAGAGTCATTTTCAATCCCTTGAAATTGAATCCCTAGCAGCACTCACAGTGCAGTTTGTCTGTTACCCTGTTTGACCTGTTCACTAAAAAACTAGGACATTGTGCTCTGACATGGACGTTATTTGCGCCCCCTCTCTGTAGGACTTAGAAGTTGCTGCGGATTTCAGAATCACTAATGGAGTGACTTGTCTCCTGGAGACACTGAAAAAGAGAAACTATGTCAAGGTGTGCTTGCTTTTCTAGTTATTTTTGCACATTTCTGATCTTGCCTTTTCATCCTGAGGACATTATGTGCCACTTAACCACCTCCCTTTATACCAGGTTCAGATTCCAGGCTTGGAGGAGTTGCAGCTTTTTGTCCCCTATGACTTGATGGCTCAGAGACCTGTCATCCTGCAGCTACTCAAAGCTGCTGCTGGCAAAGACTGCTCCAAAGAGCCTGATGAACCTCCTGAGGATGAAGCCTACCTGCTCATGAGTAAGCACAGAGCTGGGGACTCTACTACTGATTCTGATTGGGCTCAGTGGGATGGAGAACTTCTCAAACTGGTGCCTCAGATGGAGACTGTTGACACTTTAAGAGCCATGAAGGTATGTGACATTTTTTAATTCAACCTCTATATGTGTGGGTATGTTTGTGCTTGGTGTCTCTCTCTCAATGGTCCACTGTGCTGTCAGATGGAGAACATGCTCTTGATAGTGATACAGTCAGCTCACCTGGTGGCCCAGCGAAAGGCCTTTCAGCAGTCCATGGAGGATGTGCTCACTCTGAGCCGAGAGCAAACCTCCAGTCAGCCTCTCATCGCCAGCGCTCTGGAGGAGCTCAAGGTACTTGCATAACCACATGCTATGTTAAAATGACAGCATCCACACTATGTTCTCCTGATTATTCTGGGATCTTCCGTCCGTTTTTTGGCACTTTATAAGTCCAGCATACTTTCAACTATACAGGCCATTCAGGTATCTACCTGTTCAGCTTTTCAGGGACATTCGTATTCAACTTTTTTATAACGTTTATACTTTTTAATTTATTCAGCTTTTTGTTTACAATACAAATCACTGGGAGCTCAAAGTGCTCAGTCAATGACACAGTCCTGGAGTGCCATTTGGTGGTCCATAAAATGCAGCGCAATTGAGACATGGCATTTCTCAACTATTTCAACAAAGAACTTCAGCCATTTTTTCTCATCCTTCAGCTGTCTCAGCAATTGATTTCAGGCATTTTCAGGACAATATCTTCAGCATATCGGCACCCACACGCATTTACAACAGGAACTGCATTTAGTTTTCTGTTGTTGTGATGACAGGTACATGTATGGGTGGATCCAGGGTGAGGCCAGGGGTGGCACTGGCCACCCCCAGAATCTGACTGGCCACGGTGGTGCCACCTCCTGCTAGAATCAAAATGTGATGCTTCTCAGTATTAATGAATGAAAAATCAAAAACAATGACAAATTGTTGCCTAAAACACATCTAATATTTTGCTGGTGCTTTATTATTGATATTGGTCAAATTATTTCAAACTAAGATTGGTCAAATTTTATATTATGCAGTGCGTAATGATAACTGCATTTATTTCTCCAATGATGGTATTGTGGAGTACTTGGCATGATTCACCTCGGGGGGCTACCCCAACCTAAAAGTTTTTAGATCCGCCCCTGGGTGCATGTTGGCGTCCTACTTTCAAATCTGTTTTTCACTGCAGCTGCCATGAGTTCCCCTGAATTTCCACTATATTAACAAAGACCCTGGTTCAGAAGTAATTCTCAGAAGGGAAGTCACTAAACTTTCACATCTGTTATAATCAAGAGTCCCGATACCACATGTTATTTCTCACCTGGATGCTATCAGTTTTCTCCGTTTTGAATGCTTTCATTGATGGCCTTGATGCTTTCTACAGAACATTTCTGGTAGAAAGTAATATATACAAAACTTTGCCTCTCCTACCACAGGATGAGGCACTGCAGCTGTGCATTAAGATCAGTGCTGCCATTGACCGAGTGGAGTACATGTTCACCACAGAGTTTGAGGCAGAGGTGGAGGAGACTGAGTCAGCCACTCTGCATCAGTACTACAGGGAGGCAATGATACAGGGCTACAATTTTGCCTTTGAGGTAAGAGTCATCAGAGGTGCAAACTGTAACACACTTAGTTCCTAGTCGGAGCTCGTCACTTAAAGGTCTCATGTCCATGTCTCTATCATTTAGGCTTATGTTAACTTTGATATTGTTGTAGTTATGGGTTATCCTTTGCAAAGAGGCAATAAAGATTAATAAAGACTGAATTCATTGAAGTGCGTCGTGTGCTGTTTTTTT
Organism: Monopterus albus; assembly: GCF_001952655.1. Lineage (NCBI taxonomy): Eukaryota > Metazoa > Chordata > Actinopteri > Synbranchiformes > Synbranchidae > Monopterus > Monopterus albus. The sequence continues at coordinate 1,183,514 of NW_018127940.1, forward strand.
ATTGTTGTTCAGTACCACAAGGAGGTGGTGCGCCTGATGTCAGGGGAGTTCAGGCAGAGGATCGGGGAGCGCTACATAGCATTTGCCCGCAAATGGATGACTTATGTCCTGACCAAATGTGAGAGTGGAAGAGGTACCAAACCTAGGTGAGGCTGAAATATCTATCAACTGAGCACTCGTATGGATAAATTTGTAATTCACATCTGTCTCTCTCTTTTTTTTTTTTTTTTTTTTTTGGTTATTTGGTTGAGTGTGGGGTCTTTCATCTAGCTTTGTGCCCCAAAGGCAACACTTAAGATTTGAGTAGTGCTGTCAAGAGAGATAAAGCCAGGGCCTCTGGTTAACCTCACTAACCAACCAACCAAGCCATCCTACTAGTGCAATTAATCTTTGATTAAAAAAAGCTAATAATGTTCACTGCTCCTTATCACTTAAAACAGGCTGCAGACTTGGACTGATGAAGCCTTTTTTTTCTTTCTTATGCTAAAGATGTTAATACAGTTAAGGGGGATTGTTTGTGTAATTAGTTCTTCAAGTCCCGGTTGTTTTATATAGTATTTTAGAACTGTAAGTGTAAAACCAGAGCTGTTTATCTTATGTATAAGAGCCACAGCCTTAATTAAGATACATTTGGTTTTGTCCTCTTTGTCAAGAGCTCATGTTTTGAGCCATCACGAGCTACCATGGCAATGCTGTAGTCTGATGGTAGTGTGAAGCCTTTAGGTTATTTCGTGGAATACAACTACAACAATACCATGATGTTTTGTGGACGCACACTTAACAATGAGCGTGAGTCGGCTATTATATGTGTTATCTAAATCTGTGCCACCATGTTACCTACTGTTTGTACACAAGGAGTTATGAAGGATGTGTTCTTAAGGATGAAGATGCTGAGATCTGCAGCAAAATCAACTGGCTTGCTTCTAAGAAAGACGTATAACAAAAGCAGATTTTTGTTATCTTTGTATATCGGCTTTACAGTTTGTATTACCTGAATGTTGTGCTGATGTACCTAGACTGTAGAAATGACCTCTGTTATGAATGGTCCCCGTTTTCTCTTCTGTGCTTTCCCACCTATGTTTATTTCGTTTTGTAGAGTAGGAGAGAATAATGTGAAACAGTAACAGACATTTGCACACACCGACTTCCTGTCTTGTTTCACCTACAGGTGGGCGACACAGGGGTTTGATTTTCTTCAGGCTATTGAACCTGCCTTCATATCAGCATTACCAGAAGATGACTTCCTGGTAAAATGGCCTGTATTTTTTGTTTTGTTTTGTTTTTACTTTCACATCAAACATGCTTTGAATATGACATGTGTATATGATGCATTATGTGGTTCCTTCTGCAGAATTTACAAGCTTTAATGAATGAATGCATTGGACATGTGATTGGGAAGCCCCATAGCCCAGTGACTGGTGTCTATGTTGGTAAGATGATCCACTGTGATACAAGCTGTTTGTGACTTCAGGGGTTTATTTCAGTGTTGACATTCTGGTACATTTTTATAACCTGGGTGGCATGGAGACAGGCTGTTACGCAAAACAAACACAATGCCAAAGCAATTCAGACTGGACATATGCCTAAATTTGGTTTGACAGTTAAACTTAGACTAAGTAGTAGTAGCTGATTTGATTTGATTTGATTTATTCTTTCAAGCATGTAAAGACAGTTGATATGTCAACACACATAATTTTATACATATCCAACAAATGCTAATCCAATATCAATTTGCTTATACCTAGTACATGCTTGAATGGAGTAGGAAGAAGTCAGACTTATCCAGTCCTACCCCATGACATCATCTTACCATCATTGGTTTGCAAGCAA
>NW_018127940.1:1186534-1192235 GCF_001952655.1 Monopterus albus
TAGTGATGCCATCACTATCACTAGATGTTTTGTTACCACATTTATTCACTATCTCTATAATTTCCTTTTCATCTATGGGTTTCAAAAACATAGAACTCATGTTCCTTTCGATTGTATTATTATTTATAGTGACGGATGTATCATCTGTACAAATGCTTCTTGCTAAACCAGGACCAACATTCACAAAGAACCTATTAAACTTATCTACTACATCCTCCAATCTATTAACCGGTGTATCATTATCCATAAAATATTGAGGGTAGTTACTCTTGCTGGAACTGTTTCTAATCAATTTATTTAATATATTCCAAGTACCTCTCATGTTATTTTTATTATCCTCTAATACTTTAGAGTAATATAGTTTCTTACATCTCCTCAAAATCTCAATTAATTTGTTCTTATGACTTATATTTTTCTTCCGCCTTCTTTGATCTGTCCTAGTAGTAGTAGCTGCTCCTCGACCTTTGAACAGTGTCCCACAAAATCTGAGAAACTAAATCAAAGTGCGTCTTTTAAATAAAAGTCCATTTGTTTTGCTTTGGCGTTTTTATTGATGTGATCGGTTTTTTCTTTGTGGGTTATAGATTTATTGCTCCTTGTCTTCTGTGCCTCCCCCCTTCACCTCTCTTCTTTCTGTGAAGCATTTTGCAACTGTTTAAATGTGCCATAAATAATGCTTGGTCATGGTGTCCTGCTGTAATATTGTACATTATTACCATAGTGAGCTAACTTCATATGGCCATAAATTCAGTTCAGTTACTGCATCATCTAGTCTAGTCAGTTTCTTCTTCTGTGTTGACTGAATTAGCCCCTGGTTGTATTTCTTCTCAGCTCCCAGGAATAGTCGTCCTGTGAAGGTCCCTCGCTGCCATAGTGACCCACCAAACCCCAATCTGTTCATCCCTAATGCTGAAGGCTTCAGGTAGGTGATGGCAGTTCAAGTTTTGACACTAATAATCTGTGTGTCTACTGTGTTGATGTTAATACTCTTCCTTCACATTTCGTCATGCCTCATAACCTTTGCTTTTTTATGTTTTGCTCTGTAGTTGTTGAGCTTGTGTGTGATGTGAGCTCCTTTGTGTGTGAGTGTATGCTGTAAGTATGTCAGTAGTTATTTTGAGGGTTTTTTTAATCTTTAGAGTGATCGTGTGTGTGTGTGTGTGTGTGTGTGTATCTGTCCCTCAACAAGCCACCCAGTCTCTCACACACAGAAACATCTATATACATCCCACAGCAGCCACCTTGCCTCCCAAGGCAGAGCTCCTCAGTTTGTTTTTTCACCACACAGCTCTCGAAGTCTCCCCTGCGACCTCCGGAACCAGCTGTTCCCCAACGGCCCTCGCCCTGTCCCTCAGGGCCCAGGGGAACACAACCAAACCAAAGCACCCGGCAGCACCCCCAATGATGTCAGGTAGCCTTGCCCCCAAGTCACCCGGTAGAACCTGTTGTTCAAAACACAGCCCTAGATATAAAACCAGCTGTTTTTGTATAAGGCTTCTAGCAATGGAAGGAGGAAATGCTTCATTTGATAGCTGTTATTTTCAGAGCCCTTAACAGTTTGTTCTGTACTGGAGAAGATTTATTAAATGCTTTTTGACAAAATGCACAAACTCAGAGCCAAAAAGTATTTTACCCCTTAATCAAATCTGTGATGTGCCAATTTATCACTAAGTGTGAATTTCGGAAGATGGAAAGAATGAAACTGTATTTAGACCAACACTCTTACATATCTTTTATATAATGTGTAATTATTTTCCATTGTTGGAAAAAAGAAGAAGTGGCTTTATTTTATTGTCATTGTAACATTGTGACACATACAATAAAATTTTGTTTGGAGCTGAGGGACACGGGCCGCTGCGTGCATGCGTGCCACCATCACGGGCAACTTGGGGGGTTCAGTGTCTTGCCCAAGGACACTTCGACATGTAGACTGCACAGAGATTCGAACCTTCCGATTGGGAGACATCTTCTCTACCCACCGCACCACTGTCGCCCCCCCTTAGCTTTGTAATATTCATTTACAGGTTTCACTGGTGAATTGCAGATTTCCTGCTTTTTAGCCTTTACACAGTCACTATATATTCTGATATTTAGACAGATTAACTACCATGTCCACAAAGTCACTCAGCCAGTCTGTAAATTGAGCATTTCCAGGTGGGGCATTAGTACATCACAGACCTACCTCTAGTTTAGGTTTATATTTATTACACATGTAGTTTAGATCTTGGGCCAGCATAAATCACTTTATTAAAATAATGAATGAAGCATTTCCCTTCACATTTTTAATACATTGCTGCATTTATAGCATCAGACAGGATTAATCACTCTAGACTTGCTATAGCTGAAATTAAATGCATCTAAAAATATGCATAGCACTGATAATGGCTGCAAATTCATTAATTAATGATTAATAAGAATGATTTTCAGCCTAAATGTGTTAGTGTAGCTTTTACAAGCCCCAAAAAATATCACCAAAAAAAGGCCTTAAACAGGTCTTGTTACTTACTGTTCAAGAGATGAGACTGTGATCGTTGTGTATGATGTGAAAATGGGAAAACAAAGCACTACCTCAATGGAAGAATGGGCTGTTCTGCTTGTTAGCGCTATTAACATCAGTCTTGCTTTGATGCTGGTGAGTCACCGCCATTAGGTTTACTGATGTATTTGAGTGTGTGTGTGTGTGCGTGTGTGTGTGTGCGTGCGTGTGCTTTTGAAATCAGAACCTGCACTACAGAGATGTGACCTTCAAGTGTGAATGATTCCGATGCATGCTGAACTGTTAGTGGGTTTCAAAAAGCATAATGTGAATGTCAGACTTTTGTTTTTCTTGAAAAGTTTGGTAATTTTTTTTTATATTTTTAATATCTTGACTTTTCAGCATAGCATTGTCAGGTACTTGGGCTGGATTGTTTACATAGTTTACAGTATTTGTGTGATTTTCATTTAAAGCAGGGATGGCCAATTCCAGTCCTCGAGGGCCGCTGTCCTGCTTGTTTTCCAACTATCCCTGCCTGACCTGCTGCTGATTACCTGCCTCAGGTGTGTTCAGCCAGTCAGAAGCAGGACAGTGGCCCTCGAGGACTGGAACTGGCATGTGACAGCAAAACATTTTCTTCTAAATCATCTCAAGGTGAAAATGATCTCTATCCTTTTGCTTGTCAGTTGGTGTTCTTTTAGGAAACTGTACCCTGGACTCTTTCATTTTCCACAATTTTAACATTGATGGATCACTTAGTACATGTCCTTTATTGAGAGCACTAGAATGTAAATTAAAGTTCCCTCTCAGCAGAAGATGTTGCATGCTGTGTTGATTTGGTTTGGGCATTAACGGAGAAGACTAAAACGTACCATCTGAATCATTAGTTTTTGTTTGTACCAGTGTTGCATCAGGTTCTTCCATGTTCTTGCAGGGGATCCAGTTTCCACGAGAATGACCGCCTGTCGTCGGTTGCAGCAGAGTTGCATTTCAAATCTCTGAGCCGGCATTCTAGCCCTACAGAGGACAGAGAAGGTGAAGGCGTCAAATGAGCACTGTTGTTTGATCCACATTGTGAATGTTCATCTACCCGATTAGGTGAACTCATCTTTGTGGTTTCTCCCTGCAGAACCCTCCTATCCTAAGGGAGATCCTAGCAGTGCAGCACGCAGGAGCTGGGAGCTCCGCATCTTTATCAGCCAGTCCAAGGGTGAGATTGTTGAATACTTGTGGCATGGTAGACAGACTGCAGCAGTTCAGAATGTTGTTTCACTTACATACTGTACTACCTAATTCTTTTCTGTCTCCTTGTCAGACACAGCAGCACGGCAAAGTCCCATGGAGGCTGTCCGACGCTCCATCCGCAAGTTTGAGGAGAAACGCTATGCCATGATGAAGCAACGTAACATCATCGGCCAAGTTTGTCATACACCCAAATCCTATGACAACGTCATGCATGTCGGACTCAGGAAGGTGACCTTCAAGTGGCAGAGGGGCAACAAGATAGGTATGTCTACCCTGTGACTGACTTTGTTATAATGTGGGTTATTTAACACACATGCAGTCAGTGATGTTATGGCTACGTCACTAACAGGTGAAGGCCAGTATGGTAAGGTGTACACCTGCATCAACGTTGACACTGGAGAACTAATGGCCATGAAAGAGGTATGTACTCCAGCAAGACCAATTCAACAGTATTCAAAAATAATTTGAAGACTGCAGGTAGCAATAACAGAGCGGGAACACCTTTTTTCTCCCCCCAAATCAGATCCGATTTCAGCCAAATGATCACAAAACAATCAAAGAGACTGCAGATGAGCTGAAAATATTTGAAGGCATTAAACACCCAAACCTGGTGCGGTACTTTGGAGTTGAGCTTCATCGGGTAAGAGGCATAGTTTAATGTCAGGTCAGGCATCACACAGTACCTACTGAAGCAGTGTAGCATAACATTTTATGCACTCACCTGCAGGAGGAGATGTATATTTTCATGGAGTACTGTGATGAGGGTACACTGGAGGAGGTGTCCAGACTGGGGCTGCAGGAACATGTCATCAGGCTTTACAGTAAACAGATCACTACCGCCATCAATGTCCTCCATGAACATGGCATTGTCCACCGGGATATCAAGGGTCAGCATCACATGCTCTCTCATTATTTTTTTGTTCCTTTTTTTTCTCATCAGTGTTGGTTTCAGCATCCGTTGTTGATTCAGTTTTTTTGTTTAACATCAGGAGCCAACATCTTTCTGACATCATCTGGTCTGATTAAACTGGGTGACTTTGGCTGTTCAGTCAAGTTGAGGAACAACACTCACACCATGCCCGGGGAGGTGAACAGCACGCTCGGAACTGCAGGTATGCTCGATTGATTATATCCTGTGTGGATTGCACATCACCACACGGGGTCATTGTGGCCTGATATTTCAATTTTTCCTGTTCACCAGTGGATGTCCACCCACATTAGTGGTGTGACGAGATCTCGTGATAATTAAAATATGATGATATTTATTGGCAAGTTGAAAGCTGTCTTGTGATATCAGTACATAACAGAAGCAGAAAATCATACAGGAGAGAAGTCAGCCGGTCGAGTTTGACAGAACCTTTTACAGTGCTTACATATTGTCTTACTGTATGATAAGTCATACAAAGTAGAACTGAAGTGACATTCACTACAAGATGATTAGGTAAACATTTCAAAATGTGCCTGCATTGTTTTGCATTTTGTGACTTTTAGTCTAATAAAAGACCATGTATCTAATCATACATTTCATTACTGAAGATTTCTTAAAAATAGTATTAAAATATCTCATGTATCGTCACACCCCTAACCCAAGTTATGATTTCTACAAAAATGTGTTTTTATGGTTGTAGTGATGAATTTGTGACAATATATATTTTTCTCTAAACCATTCCTTCTTTATTAGCATACATGGCACCTGAAGTCATCACCAGAGCAAAGGGTGAAGGTCATGGACGAGGAGCAGACATCTGGAGTTTGGGCTGCGTCCTCATTGAGATGGTGACAGGAAAGGTAAACAGTCACAGAAAAGACTTTCCGCTTCACACAGTGCATGAAGTGCCATATTGAGTATTCTGTGGGATGATACTTGAGTTATTGTTCTGTTTTGATTATTAGTGATCTGTTTACTGATCTGGGTTTTTATTTTCAAAAGCTTTAAACCAAATGCTAGTTAGGTTTGTCAAAGGTAAGGTTTGGGTCTTA
>NW_018127940.1:1192294-1261654 GCF_001952655.1 Monopterus albus
CTCACTTTGTTTCTCTCAACCTGCAGAGGCCCTGGCATGAGTACGAGCACAACTTCCAGATCATGTACAAAGTGGGCATGGGCCATAAACCCCCGATCCCAGAGAAGCTGAGCACAGAAGGGAAGGACTTCCTTGGTCACTGTCTGGAGAGTGAACCCAGATGTCGCTGGACAGCTAGCATGTTGCTAGACCACCCATTTGTCAAGGTGAGATGCTGCTGCATTCTCTTTTTATGATGCTATTGCCAGATTAAAACCACATAGAATCACAGAACATATCACAAGCTTGACTGAACATTACATTGCAGCTGCTGTCTCTTGTCTTTCAGGTTTGTACGGACGAAGAATGAACAAAACCTCTGTGTCTGTCAAGTTTACAAATCAAAGCACTACTGTACATGCTGATGGCAAACGATAAAAGAACTGTGGAAGTTACTGCTGAAGGCACATTGAGCTAAACTGAGGAACTAATACAATATCATTTCAGAAGACAACTGGGCCTATGGAGTATAAGGTTGTTGCATCTATTGATTGGGGGAGGAGGGGCAGGGGTGGGACTGTAGGAATAGGATTGACTTTAATCCTTGCATAAACAATACTGTAAAGTTAAAGTAATTATTGACACATTTGTTCTCACTGGTGAAGAGACTTTGGAAAAGGCATTGAGGATTTTTTTTAAGGGGGGGGGGGCAACATCTATGGCACTTTTTAAACTGTCTACCCAAGGGGGCAGTTACGTGGAGGAGGGAGGAATCTTATTTTAGACACCCTTATAGAATGAAAAAGGGTGTGGTAAGCCTCACGAAATAGAGGAGACGCTGGTTTACCTTTATGAAATGAACACCCAAATATTCAGATTAATTTATCACTTGTCATTTGACAAGTGTGGGCACTTAGAAGGATTTTTTGTGCGTGTGTGTGTGTGTTTTTTTTTTTTTTTTCTTTGCCTTTGCTGAGTACGAGCACAACTTCCAGATCATGTACAAAGTGGGCATGGGCCATAAACCCCCGATCCCAGAGAAGCTGAGCACAGAAGGGAAGGACTTCCTTGGTCACTGTCTGGAGAGTGAACCCAGATGTCGCTGGACAGCTAGCATGTTGCTAGACCACCCATTTGTCAAGGTGAGATGCTGCTGCATTCTCTTTTTATGATGCTATTGCCAGATTAAAACCACATAGAATCACAGAACATATCACAAGCTTGACTGAACATTACATTGCAGCTGCTGTCTCTTGTCTTTCAGGTTTGTACGGACGAAGAATGAACAAAACCTCTGTGTCTGTCAAGTTTACAAATCAAAGCACTACTGTACATGCTGATGGCAAACGATAAAAGAACTGTGGAAGTTACTGCTGAAGGCACATTGAGCTAAACTGAGGAACTAATACAATATCATTTCAGAAGACAACTGGGCCTATGGAGTATAAGGTTGTTGCATCTATTGATTGGGGGAGGAGGGGCAGGGGTGGGACTGTAGGAATAGGATTGACTTTAATCCTTGCATAAACAATACTGTAAAGTTAAAGTAATTATTGACACATTTGTTCTCACTGGTGAAGAGACTTTGGAAAAGGCATTGAGGATTTTTTTTAAGGGGGGGGGGGCAACATCTATGGCACTTTTTAAACTGTCTACCCAAGGGGGCAGTTACGTGGAGGAGGGAGGAATCTTATTTTAGACACCCTTATAGAATGAAAAAGGGTGTGGTAAGCCTCACGAAATAGAGGAGACGCTGGTTTACCTTTATGAAATGAACACCCAAATATTCAGATTAATTTATCACTTGTCATTTGACAAGTGTGGGCACTTAGAAGGATTTTTTGTGCGTGTGTGTGTGTGTTTTTTTTTTTTTTTTTTCTTTGCCTTTGAAGCGGAGTAAATATCAATTTGGAGCAATGTTCAAGTTTGATGAAGAGTGTTTGGGTGACTGGAGACCAAGAGGTGACGTGGGGCCTGCTCTCCCTCCCTGCTGCTGAACACAGAACATCCACACAACAAAACAAAGACACTGACACACACCACAACGTCTGGTCATCTGCTGCTCTTACAGTGTTTGCTATGTACAAAGAATATTAATAAACCAGTCTTTTTTTTGTTTTTTAAGGGAAATGTGTATTTGTTTCAAGAAGGAAAATGACTTGTTTTGTTATAGTACCTCCAAAAAAAGTAATTTTGACAGAGTTCACAAGTCTGACTTTAAAAAGTGTTTATCAAGTCATTTCTTTAGTACAGAATTTCTCCAGTTTAGTTTTTTGGCAGTATTTTCTTGTTCCGCTGTGATTGAGGAGCGGGGGGGGGGGGGTGAAAAAACTCTTAAGATAAAGCATAGTGTATTAAAGCATAGTGTATAATGCACAATTAAAAAGAAACTGAACAGACAGCGAAATATAATACAGTGTTGTATATATTGTAATATGAATTTATTGTTTCAACTGGCAAACAAAAGGACAATTATCTTGTATTGAATAACCATTCTGAACTATGTTGGTTACACGCAAAAAAATGCATTTAAAAAAAAAAAAAAAGACAGACTTGGGCTCCTGAATGTGTCAAGACTTTACAGCAAACTGGTCACTATGACCATTAATGTCAGAAAAACACTGTCCACTGTGATATCAAGGGTCAGTGGCACAGTCTTCCTCAGAGTAAGAACAGATGCTATTTATTTCAGAATTATATGAGACAACACAGTTTAGCCTAGCTGAGGACCAACTTTTGTAACATGCTGTGTGAGTAAAACGGCACATGCACAACAGCAGGAAAATGGTTACATATATATATATAGTGCCTTTCTACACATTGATGTGCACTCAAAGTGCTTTACTCTATTTCCCACTCACCCATTCCCACACACAAAACACACCAGTGATATAATCAGGAGCAACTAAGTGTTCGGTGTCTTGCTCAAGGACACTGACATGTGGACTGGAGGAGTCAGGAATTGAACCACCAGTTCGGAGACAACCCGGTCTACTTCATGAGCCTTGTGAGCCACAGCTGCCCCAGGTAAGAAAATGTGTCATGTCTGGTTTGATTCCGGACACTAGGGGTCATTGCTGCTTAATACACTGCCAACAAGGGACAGATTCTACATCATGTACTGTATCTAGGTCAGAGACTGCTTTAGCATCTATTTAAAAGTGTTCCTGCTTTCCAAATATAATACTCATAGTATACAATTTATTACTTGTCAACTGGCAAGTGCCATCATCCGGAAGGACTGTGTACCGTTTTTTTTTCCCCCACACTGCTTTTGCTGAGAAGTAAACATCAACTGGAAGCTTTAGGGGGCTTTTGGAGCAAATCTGCTGGTTTCAGAGCTGATTATGTGACTGAAGCGTAGCCAAATAAGAGACCTGCACTTGAACAACACATCCACAACCAAACCCAGACACAGCACTTCTTTTAGTCCACTGTTCTTTCAGTGCTTATTTACTATTCATATTAATAAACCATTTTTTTAAAGAACAGTAAAATGCTGTTTATTATTACATTACTACAAAAGAGGTAGTTAATTTTTTGCTTAGTTAAATTTAGGTGTCATTCTGAATTACCAGTGAATATATCTGTCTTCATATATTTACCCTCTGATTTCAGGAAAACATAGTTTCATTGTCTTGCATCTCGCATCTTGTCTTAACGTGGTATGTGGAAAGACAAGTTCGTTCCCTCCTGCACTGTGAAGCAGGTTTGCACTTGTTCAACCACTAGAATCCTGTTAAGGCTGTTTTGTTTTTTTTTTTGTTTTTTGTTTTTTACGAACCCCTCTGCTGGATGCTCTTGGATTAGTAGCTGTGCAAAGCAGTAGCACTGAGTAGGTCAGGATTCCTTAGTTGTTTAAAGGACCCTCTTTATTCCCATAGCTTGACCCTCTGTCAGTCTCAGTCTGGCCAATCATCCAGCGAACTCCCAGTGAAGCTGTGAAGATATTCAGAAAGGGTACATTTAGAATATTTTCTGAACAAGAGACAAAAAGTGGTGACAGGTTTTCAGATCCTGCACAGGACATGGTTATTTCCACAGTAAACTCCCTTTAAATGGAAAATTACAAAATTGAAAAGTATAAAGACTTTCTAAGTGACTTGGTTCAATTTGTCACTGAGATTGCAAGCTAAGGGTTAAGTATATCGACAACCAATAACTGGAGAAAGTCCAATTTTCAGTTCCAATTTAAGAGAATGTTTAATAAATACTCAAATCAGGGAGTTCTGGTGAGACATGCAGGATGATGGCCACTTCACAATGAGCTCTGGCCAAAGCCTTCCCCATTCTGCAATAATTCCAAATAGATCGTACTTAAACTTTAGCAAACCACTTCGTATGCCGACCTTTAGACACAGGAGGAAATGCCCCAGAAGAAAAACCTCAGCTGCAACACACCCCTGAAACAACTCTGGAAAACATTTCAACTCCACTCAACTAGCTAGCATGGCAACAGAGGAGATAACAGCGTTAATACTGCAGACAGCAGACCCAAAAAGATCTGCTCAACTCATATTTTGGGTCAAGCCTTAAAACCGAATGAGGAGGACATAATAAAGAACACAGAGGTGCTTCGTTCCTTTTTAAATCGAAATCAGTGCACATGTCAAAACCATGGAGACAATGTCCGCTAAACTAGAGGCCCTGCAGGCGACTGTTCGCCAAGCCAAGAAGGATGAAACCCAATGTATCTCTCAAACAGGGGGGCTATACAAGAAGATTAATGATGAGCTCAAGGACAGGTCCAGATAAACCTCCTGATGGGTGCCAAGGGAGATAACCCAGTGGGCTATTTACAAATAATTCTCCCAAAATGGATTCTGGGGCTAAAACTACCAGCTGGAAGGCTTCTGGAGACAGATAGAACTCCCTGTATCTACTCCAATAACTCCGACTTCTAAACTAAACACTCAGACAGGCCATATTGTAAGGAGCCTGCAAGATGAGATCTCTAGAATGGGACTCAACTGAAATTCTACACAGACTACAGCTCAGGAATGACAGAACAGCGAAACAGCTTCAGATAACTCCACCAGAAGGGTAAAGACTCATTCCTGATTTATCCTGCTACACTGAGGATCATATGTAATGGCGAGAAGCTATTATTCAACTCTAATGAGGTAGAACACTACCTGGCGGGGCCCATTGTTGTACCAATTAGGCACCAAAGAGCATCCATAATGCCTACTCTCATAGCATCAGTTTACTATGTGGACAGTTTATTAGACTCAAGTCACCATCCAGGCCCAACAATCAGAGAAAATGGATAGATACTCAGTCTTGTCATTTAATGTCAAGGGCCTTAACTCACCACCAAAAAGAACCCGGATCCTTGACTTTCTTTGCAGGAAGCAGATACATAGGTACACCTCAAGACTACAAAACAGATTTTACAAAACAGTGGCTGCTTCAGGGGACAGAAAAAGGCAGAGCTATAACTGCTATTAAATGCCCAGAGAATAGGGTGGTCACATCCCCATCTGACATCGTAGGAGTATTTGTCCTTTTTCTCCAATCTATACATCTCTGAGGCTCAGGGGACAGGGTTGAATTATGACAAACTTTTTCAAACTCGAATTATGCATCCCTGGCAAAAGATGAACAAGACAGGCTCCGATCACATAGGATGAGCTGCAAAAAGCTATTAATAAGGGTAATTCTCCAGAGATGGACGGGATACTGCCAGATCTATATGCAGTGACATCCTAGGCCAATATTGGCTAAATCCCATAAACTGTGAAAATGGGCATTTACTCAGGGATTTGAACACTGCACTTATCACAGTTATAGCCAAACCAGGGAAGGACCCGATGAAATGCGCCAATTACCGCCCAATCTCACTCATTAACGCAAATCTAAAATTATATGCAAAAGTGCTGGTCACAAGGCTAAAAATGGTTATAGGCAGTCTAATTAATCTGGATCAAACTGGATTCTTAAAGAAACAACTAGCTTCAGACAATGTATGGAGAATACTGCACATACTTGTGGAACCCAAGACAAATCCTCCAAGCACTGGCCTTCGATAGACTAGAGTGGAATTACCTATGGCAGACATTTTCAGAATTTAATTTTGGCCCTACATTTATACAAACAATGCAAACCCAATACCATAATTATTTGGCCCAAATAAGCATTAAAGACACCATTTTAAAGGCTTTCAGAGTATTTAGGGGCTTGCGCCAAGGATGATCGCTCTCACCATTACTGTTTAATCTTTCAATGGATCCAATTGCCCAGCTAATTTGTAACAGCCCAGCAATAACTCCTATCACATTAGGACACGCCACAGATTCGATATTGATGTATGCAGACACCTTGTTGTTCCTATCCAATGTGGAGTACTTCCTTCCTAGCACAATACAGATCTTAGAAGATTTTGGGAGGCTGTCAGGCTTTAAAATGAATTATTCCAAGTCTATGCCCCTGCTAATAATTGCAACTCCTGACAAGGCAGACATCCCCACCAACATCCCAGCCGTGGACCAGGACTTATTTATGGATACACATCAGGACCTCACTTGCAGCATTAGCTAAAATGTATTACTTTAATAAAATGAAAAAAGGCAGAAAGTGATATTACTAGGTGGAAAATGTTTCCATCCTCAGTTCTGGCTCAAATCTCACTGCCCCGCATAAACTTGATACCCAAGTTAGATATACAATGTTGAGGTCGTATGTATGAAATGAAAAAAGCCGAGACTTAAATGACCAGTCTTATAACAAAACAAAGTTAATGCGGGATGGGCCTGTCCCAGTTTTAAACTGCAGGCATTTACCCTACAATCCTGCAGTCTGGTTTCAAGAAGGGCAGAGTAGTGTGGGTACAGATAGAAGATCTGGTGGCACCTATGAAAATGGAAGTCTTTCTATTCTCTGATATTTGGGGTGGGAAACGGGTTATGTTTGTGCTCTGTGTTAACAGAATATTGAATTCCAAAAAAATAAATAAACTACTCAAACCAGAATGTGTCTTCTTAACCTTTAACCACCAACATGGTCACTTACTGTATTTACTGTGGAAACTGTAACATGATCCTCATGAACCCATGCTGTTAGAGAAATCATCTCTCCATCTAATATCTCAGTGGAACTATTCAGATGGATTAATGTTTAACTTTGCAAGTTTAAGTAAGCACATGCCACATGTTAGGGACATGCTCCCAATCATATTTTCCAAAAAGAGGGACTTACATTTGAGTTGCCAGATCTGCTGCTTTATGAAATGTTTGGACAAAAAGGAGCTGGTTAAACTGGAGGAAGCACCATTAGATGTATTTCAGGGTTAATTCACAATGGACATGAATGCATGAGACCAACCTGCAGAGCACAAAGCCACAGATGCAAGGATTGTCAGCACTGATCCAGAGCTGATCAACCGAACGAGCAGCAGGCCTAGTGGGTAAAGGAGCAAGCAGGACCAAAACAACCAGTTGATTAAGGGCCAGGGTCGGCGTGGAGGGCTCACTATGGGACCAGGGAAACGGCCCGTTTGTGTATAGTGTTCCTGGAAGCTATCCTGCAGATACATTCACGCAAACAACTCAGTATCAAGAACTTAACAAAATGTGGCTGAGTTTGTTTTCTGAAAGCCATGTTACCATATTTGTCTAAGAAGTGGTAGGACTCAAAATGTAACTACCATATTTAATAAGTATGGCTACTGTTTAGGTCTTTGGAATCTGGGTGGGCAGAAATGTAGGAAATTCTCCCATATTTATTGATCAATAAATCCACCTTCCACACAGAACACACTGACCTTTTCCTGGTACAGTTTATGGAGCCAAGCAGCACACCCTGCCTCATCTTCTGGAATCACTTCTAGAGGGATTCTCCTGCAAGTAAAAAGGGAAGTCAGCACTCACAGTTTAAGAGCTCATGGCATGTTTTTCTCTTTTCTAACTTATCTACAGTGTTACAATGATGAATTATCTTAAATGTGACTGAAAGCTCAAAAAACAAGGGGTAGCTATGTTGTATTTTTATGCAGAAGCAACTTGGTTTACACAAGTCTCGCAAACTCTTTTGCAAGAGTTTTCCACCTATGTAAAGTCTTACGCAATAGTTCACAGAATTTCAGGCAGTAGCGGGTTCAAGTAAACTTGCTAAAATCCAGCGGCGCCAGACTGCATGCAGTTTTCAAACTAATTAATGCTGTTGCAGTTTGCTGTGCTGTCTATTTTCATATTCTGGCTCAAACATGTCAGGTAGGCTTTGAGGTATTGTCATTGTCGAAAATGTAGCTTATTTGTCAATGTTTTTTGTTTATGCACTGTGGTAGCTTCCTGACCAGCAACAGGAGTTGTGTGCATTCACAAACTATCCTCTCATTTTCAGGAGGTGGCTTTGTCATTCAAAATAATTACAAACTATTTGGAGTTACGATGGGTACAAAGCTAATCTAGAGGTACCCAAGATTAAAAATTAAATGGGTGGAAATGAGCATGCAAAATATTTCTTTATACCTCACATATAAATCTGCATGATATTTCTTCCCATTAATAATTCCAAGCAGGGTTGGTGCTTCGTTGTTTCTGAAATTCAGTGTGGAGTCATATACAGCTGCAGCTACACAAGAGAAAAACACACAAAAGCAGTTAACTCTGCAAATGCCTCTACCTTTTCCCTCTCCAAGACATTCAGCTCACAGTATCTGGTGGCCATATCAATGATGGATACTCACCAGCTCCTCTGAGGTTTTGAACAGTTATCCCAAATCCTTTGGTCCTGGGCAAAAGGTGATACTTCAGTTTGGGCAGACCTTTACTCTCAGCCACCTGCATGCTGATCTGGTGCTTCTTGGGTGTGAGGCGTGTTCCTTCACAGTGAAGCAAGAACTAGCCACAGGAAAAGAGAGAGGCTATGACTTATTGCATCTTTTCACATCCAGCATGATCTCACACGACACAGTGGCTTTCAGCTTCAGTCACACTGCTTTAACAAGAAAGTGAAACTAACCCAGTAGTTTTCTGGGTAATCCCGCAGGTTCTGAAGACTCTGAGCCACTGTCCTTCGGTCCTCCTCCCACTTCCTCTTGCAGAAAACTATCTCCAGGAAATACCACATCCAACCAATCACAGGCACATAAGCCAACTCCTTCTTGGCTAGCACCTTTGAACTCTGGAACAAGATTGAAATGTGAAGCACATCAGGAACTGAAGGACAGCCCCGAATTGCAGCAAAAAAATAAATAAATAAATAATAATATATCAAAGTAAGAATAAAGATCAAGCTTGTGATTTTACCCCAAGAACTCCAAATCTCTCACAGAAGGTCCAGCCACACAGGAAGTCTATCTCAAAACTGTGGTTGAGAACCACAATTGCATTTTCTTTTCCATACAGTGGATAACTCTTTGGGTCTGTGTAGAGCGTGCATTCTGTCCCCGACCACCACTCCAGAACAGCTACCAGCTCTGAGGAGCATTAGGACACAATGATGAAGACACAGTTTGACTGCATATTCATTAATAATAAACCTTGGACCATGTTCATTGCAGCAGGCACCAATGAAATGACTCCAGTACCAAGAGACAAGAGACTCCAGTATCATCTGTGTAGCAGAGAATGAGAACAATACATACGGCTGTTGATGCAGTAGGCCAGTCTGATGTTGACCCTGCGAGCCAGCTGCTTACTGACCAGCCACAGAGGTAAAGTGCAGAGCTGCAATAGGTTGACAATGAGGCCACTGACCAGGAAGACATAGCCGATGAGAAGGTGGCACAAGAACTGGGACTTCAGCAGCTGCAGGAGGCCCATTGTTCTGGAAACGTCACACAGATTCAAGCATTAAAAGACAGCCACTTGCTCATGTTACACATCTTGCTTGAAACAACGCGTCTCGTCATTCGGCTCAGTCAAACTACATTATCAGCTGGTGTTGCTTTGGGCTGCGACAGCAACCGTTCTCACAGTACTGAGCCTACTCTGTCAGAAAGGTTCCTTTGACCGGAGGTTCACATTCATCAGCTCAATGGAGCCTTTGAGCAGGACTGTATGTAAATGGACAATCACAGGGAAAGTTTGTGCTTCACAGTACACATGACCTTTTCAGGAATAAGGGCACAGTGTCATCCACTATTTTGAGCCCTAACCACAATTACAGTAGACTTTGGTTTTGTGTGAACATTTAATAACAAGTAATAATATCTGTCACTAATTTAATGTGCTAAATATCAGGCTGACAGACAGATAGATAGATAGATGAGTACTTCATTAATTGTAAAGGGAAGCTGCACTTACAGCAACTACAAAAATAAAAAAAAGTGAGGACGATAAACAATAATACAAAAGGTAAATACAATGCAAAAGCAAATATACTAAATGAAGTAAAACATAAATAAATTAGAAGGGGAGGTTATTCATCCACAGAAGCATTTGCTTTAGACTATTATATACCATAAACTGTTCTGATAGTAAAATACAACGGTGCATGTCTGCAAAATAAGAGACAACAAAAAGCCACCCAATAACACCTACTGTCTCAAACCAGCACCTGGGTGTAAGTGGTGAGATGGCATTAAAATGCAGCTAAAAACATTTACCAAGATGCTGACAAACACCAGCCTGCCTCTGTGGTAAAGGCCAAGTCAGACTCCTTACACATTAAACCACAAAACAACTGAGACATGTGTTGCGCGTACCTTGATAAAACTGATCCCCGAGAGAGTTCTCCTCCCTTCTACGAACTAAAAGCACACACCAATCTTTCCTAAATGTTCATGCCAGTCGCACTTCCTCAGGATCCGTATTCACCAGCCGATCGACTGTGGAGCGACAACTTCCCCTAATGTGACCACACCCATCCGAAAGCCACGCCGGGACTCGGTGATGGGCACATTTCCGTGGTCTTTGCCCCCTTCTAGAAACTGGCTGCAAAGATCGTCTATGCCTCGCAAGACCGCTCAAACTATGGTGGAGAAAAGCGTAGTGACGGTGTTCAGGGCTGCACAACGGTCACATGCATAGCATGTACCCACAATGACCACAATGCAAAATAACCAGCTTTAAATGAATAATCCGAACAGGACCGCCTCTAAAACGTGCATTTCACATAAAAAATACGTATAATAACACACATCACATATCACATTTAAAAACCCACACTCCTTTTCAACAGGACGCCATAATATCGCAACACTTCCCGATGCTTTTGCAATTATACTTTGTGGTTTGTTGGTGCCACAAACATGCGCCGAGTCACACCTCTGTCTGTTTTTCTCTCTCTTTGTTGCCTTTATTTGGTCACGGCACCGAAGTGAAGGATGGCGCTGAGTCCTCGGCGGTGGATTCGGTCCAAAGTCTTTTGTCTGGCGATATTTGCACGTTGTGACCAAAAGCTGGAGGAAACAGGAAATAACATGAGTAGAGGGGGGTGAACATGTAGGAGCCAGCACGGCCCGGGGGGCAACTAGCACTTATACATATTGTAAATCAAACAACGTCGTAATCATTGATCATTTCACCGTCACAGACCTCTGTCACTGTCGGATACTCTTTCTATGCGCCTGCAGTTCTCGGGGACAGACATTGGCTGAGTTTTACTTCCTTGTTTACACATTGGCTCACCAGTATTCGCGATGTTTAATTTGGCATTTACTTAGTAGATTCTGTGGGAGGTGTCTGTTCTTACCTTAATCTGAACCCGATCCTCACCCTAACCAGGGGTTTTTGATGATGCTTTAATTAATTAAGTACGTAAGTACAATTTTGAGGTAACCTATCTTATACTTACCTTATACTTTGACTTCACCTTATTTTAGAGGCAAAGATTCTACTTTTTATTCCACTAACTTTAGTTAGGCTACTTTTTACAATCAGACTAATAAAACAAAATGTGATATAATCATTAGATATTGATCCCTGGTGGGAAATTCACAAGCTACCCAGCAGTGTGTAAAGCATGTCTATTTAAAATTATAAGGTAAGATCAACTCTACCTTCAGTTGATGATCAAGATAATGCATCAGTAATTATACATTAATGTGAGATGTGCTATTCATCATAATGAGCACTTTCATTTTTGATGCTTAAAGTATATTTTGATGCTATTACTTTTGTACTTTTGCTTAAGTAACAGTTTGAATGCAGGACTTCTACCTGTAACACAGTATTTTAACTTAAGTACACAATCTGAGTATGTCCAGCATTGCCCCTGACCCTAATGCTTACCGATCAGTGCCCTTATCCAGTCTCTACCAAGTCCTTGACCATTACATGACAGAGATCTGACAAAGAACTGCCAAACAAAGTTGCACAGCACTCTCTGCTGGTATTGTGTTGTATTTATGTAAGAAAAAGTGATTTTACTTAAAGGAACAGTTGACCCTAAAATAAAGAATGCAGCCTGTCTAACAGCATCATCACTAGGTCTTACATCAGTGAGGCGGGGATGGACTGAAATTAAACAATCTACAAAAACACTTAGTCAGATATTGACACCCCCCAAATCTACAACATCTATACAGTGAAAGTCACAGTAATTACATTTGTGAGTTGGCTTGTCAACTTACCGAGAGACGTATTGTCCGACTACTCGAAACAAAAGCATTCCTCAGTAAGATAAAGAATTTGTGGAAACAGCCGCAGTCACCAACTCAACACCACATAGAAGATCTCTGATTATTTCCTCTTGCTAACACCAGAGGGAAATAAAGACGCACTGAACACAGCTTCCTTAGATGAGACACACTCGAAGAGAACACATTTTCCTATGGCACATTCAACAACAAATCAATTGGCTTTTTATTATTTACTGTTTTGTTATTCCTTGTTATCTACACAAAACCTCCAAACCAAACTGCATTTAATCATTTTGTAAAAGGAAAAGGAAGTTAAAGGGGTGTCATGCCGTCCTACTTCGGGGTTACTGAGAAGAGTTTCCAAATGCTTTTTTTACAGGTCCCACTTATCTCCCTTAATGTCATTTACAACCACATAACCTTGAAGAAAGGACATGGATGTGCTTGTTAGGAGCAGTCCAAACAGTGCAGCAGCTCAGGAAGATGAAGAGTGTGAATGGGCTCGAGTGAATAATGTTCAGTAAGTGTAGGGTGTGTAAGTCATCGTGCAGATACCAGAGTGCTAGGAAGTCTTTATTGTTAACTGAACTGAAGAAAAATCTGAAGAGTTTGAAAGCATGTGTTATTTAAAACTCCATAACACCTTTACAAAGTAGCCAAAGACAACACTGATGTACATCCAACACAGTTTCAGGTAACTTTAGTGACAGGCCCATTCTCAGAACAGGTGTTCTGGTGATTTCCAGTTCACACATGTGTAAGCTGTACATTTGACCATGAATTGACTTCTAGACAGTCTGCGATGGCACAAAATCATGCTCGTACATGCACATGTTAAACTCACATTTAAAGTGAGCAAAGAGAAACTTTCATCTCTCACCAGATGAATCTGAAAACAGCCTGTTGAAGTCTGCACGTTCTGCCCTGTGAAGTGAACATAAGCAACTTTCTGAGTGGAGCGTGACTGTAATTGCACATCTCAAATCTTTTGTTTTTAAGGAGATATGTTATTGCACAGTGATAAACGGTTTGGTAGCCTCGGTGTTTTAGAAAAGCCAACGGATGCATGAAACCAAATAAACTGGAGTAACAGACTCTGACTTAGCTGAAACACTGTAGGACAGATAAAACCCAGCTATGCATGGGGCAGTTACATGAAAATGACTGAGAGAAGGAAAATATAAACCAGAGTGAAAACACATGAAATAGGTTGTTAAAGTGAGAAGACCGACAGTCTCTACTGCCTACTGCCCAGAGTGGGCGTGGCCAGAACAGCGAGTCCCTCATTCACATTTCACTGACTCTTCAGCAGAATGTGCAGTTTATACGAGGTTACTGGATTTAAAGATGTGTTGCAGGGGCACCTATTCCAAGAGATGTCAGCTTTCATTAAAGGAGTTATGTGTTACTGTTAGCATTGCCCTTCTGAGGCCCTTCCATGATGCAGCAGACAATTGGATACCATATAAGAGCAAAGTCGTGAGTTTGAGCACGGCTCTTGTTGCATGACATCCTCCTTCTCTTATTTATTGTCCACTATTAAATCAAGCAGAGAGGCTATAAAAATAATTTCAAAAAGCTTCTTTGCTAGATCAAACTAAACACCAGATGTATTGAAGCTGGGCTACATGAGAGACTTTTTTCAACATGTGGGAAAACTGACCAACTCAGCACCAAAACTTGAAAATCTCCCTGTTGTCACCATTTTAAAAGTGTGAAACATTGTTGTTGTTTTTTTTTTTTTTAATAGCTGGTGCGTTTCCTTCATTTATTCAGTGAGATTCATTAGTTAATCTTACAAAAACAAAAACGGCCGCAGCTGACATTTTTCAGTTGAGGCCGAATGAGGTTGATGCAGCTGGCCAAAGCCAACAGCTTTCAGCCAGGAAGAACTATACTTTTGGCTCAGCAACACAGGGGTGATTTGGATGAGCATGCTGTACAAAGAATGCACCAAGGATTAAGTGAAATCGCTGCATTAGTGTGATTTATGAGCCTTTCTGCATCAATAGACTGTGACTAGCTTTCACTCAATTTACCCAAAACAAATTAACACTCATTTGACCCTGCTACATCACTCTTGAACTTAATAGGCCCATCAGCGGGTGTCTTTCATTCTTCATTTGGAGGTGTGACTGTGAGAAAACCTGCCTGTGTAAAGCAGGAAATTTGTGTGGCTCAGTAACAGGTATGCAGGTGATAGTAAAAGCTGCTTTGAGAGCGTGAAGAAAAGGGTGCAGTCATGTTTGGAACAAAATGCAGGTCAGCTGCAGTGGCTCTGACTGGAAAACACAGAGTGACTACAATGGTGCAAATGGTTTGAATAAACCAGGAAAAACTCTGACCTGGGAAAAAGCTGCATTCATTCAGATTTTGTGCAGGCTTTAGTAAATTAGATGCTAAATCTGTGTAATTTTGGATGGTTGCATGTTGACAGGAGATCATGCACTCATATTTTCTGAATGCACGCATTCGTCTTTGGGACATATAGGAAAAAAGTACAAATCAGAAAAAGTGACAACATAACCTGGCTCCCACACTTTATCTGGCTCAGTGTATATGTACAATAAGGGAGTAATGAGAACCTGATGGACGCTGTGTCTTTTTCTCCAGTGAGTGTGCCGCAGCTTCATCCATCAGACAAAGTAACAATGGCCCCCCCCGCCCCCCCAACACATCCGGCTGTCACTGAAATGCTGGGAGGTTTTCTGAAGACACATGGTATGCTGCTCTCTGGGGTCCGCGCATCATGAACTGGCCTGAGTGGCTATTTGATGGAATGCCATCACCAAGGTGAAAAAGATTTAAATCCTGCATGGTTATACAATTACATTCCTCTTCTTCAGCTTTTACTCCTGCTCCCTCTGGCAATTGGGATTTAAATGCTCAGGAATAATAAAGTGAACCAACATGAGGTCATACGTGCAGAAATCTGGATGTTCATTGCAGTACGTGTGACAGCAACGGGCCTGTGCTGTTGGTGTGTTGTATCCAGTAATATCATATTTCAAATCTTTCTACAGTTGTAATCCAGTCACTGGCTCTGTGCAGAATGTTATGGTACAAAAGGCAATAGAGGAGAGGTTTCCTCTTGTTAAAGTGATCAATATTTTGCAAAGAGCCAATACTGGCCATAACATACACACTCAAGCTTATCCAGATGCGTGAAGGGACGTTCCAGAGTTTTCCAGTCTAGAAATTCATGTTGGTTTGCCATTTACATTTAGTGCCAAGAGATCTGCAAAACATGAGTCTCTTTCTTCTTGCCTTTTCCAATATAATGCACGTTTCTGCGTTCATCATTTGCTAAAACGTCCGGTGCTTGAATATAACTTGATTTTTAGACCAGTATTTCTATTTTATGCTTTATTCTTCTACTCCACTACGTTTCAGAGGCATTGTACTTTTTACTTCACTATATTTATTTGATTTATTTTACATGTCAAGCTATCTAGCTGTTTGCATAAGATTCACCTTGACCACAAAGAACATTATAATGCCTGTTCTACGTTAATGTATCCATGTCAACATTCCAATATTCATTCATATTAATAATTGCATATAATAAGACTGAACACAGTCTACATAATTAGTCATTTTATTTTTGACACTTCTGTTATCTGATTCACTCACAGTATTCCCACCACCAAATGGCAGAGCTTCCCCCAGAGGTCAGTGGAGACTAAAATAAAACTAAAAGCAGAATGAATACTGACTATACAGTTGCCAGGTGGTCAGAGACACAACTTCAAATGAATAATAATGCTACTATGTATCTGCTGGATATGTCATTAACCAACTGTTTGCCATTATATCAGCTATAACAACTTTATAAAGTGATAATATGTCAATATGTTGCATCGCACCCAGGATGTATGGCCAAAAACATCAATTAATACATTTTATTTATAATATTCCTTTGAGTAAAATTTAAATGCAAATGTGCTTCAGACCCATTTGAGGTGAAAGTTCACCCCAAAATAAAATTCAGTAAGTATGTCCTAACATCCACCATATGTCTGCATGATCAGACACAGAGACCGAGTAGCACTGTGTCAGCATTATGACTGACTAAAGGCTATGAGGGGCATTTTCTCTGCTCCAACAAGCTTAAAAAGGCCATCACAGAGCCTCCCCCGCCGCCGCCACCAAGACTATTCCAGCTGTTTGGCAGTGAAAGAATTGCATTGAGAGATTGTCATCACACATACATTTTGACACTGCTTTGAGGAGACAGTGAGACAATACCAACAGCTGTGCTTCTGGGCATGTGTGCAGCCCACAACCCTGTAACAGAAGTCTGCATCGCTTTACAAACAGCCGCATGCTGTGGATCCAGAGCATTCACACAGCGGCAAGTCGGCAAGTGCAGTCAGAGGCTTCACCACATATTGTTGAAGATGGATGATTTAGGCTGAAAGCTGCTACAAGTTCTCATTTTCTCACTTTTGAGATAACCCAGCTTCAGTCAATAAACACAGTAAGATGAAGTGTTGGCAGCGAAGTAAAGTCTTTTGAGGACACATGGAAAATATTAATCTCAGTTTATTCTTATCAGCTTCTTCGAAGTTTCCCAAAGTTTTTGAGGGCTTTTTAAAGAGCGAAGGTTAAAGTCACAACAAAATCAGAGCCTAACAAAAGAATAACAAACACTTTTACTTTCAGTCATATAAACAAAGCTGTGTGGTAAGTTCTCTCTTTCTATTTTGTAAGTTGAAATGGATTTTTACTCTTCTGTTTAACTGGAATTGTGTCTTTGGTCATTTTTATTTAGGTTTATTTACAATGTTTAATATATAAACAGGATCTTTACAGTAGCATCACAGGATGTTTGTCTGTTGCCTGAGTCTGTACCCTACGAAATCTGATCTATAGGTTGACAACGTCCTACATGCCTACAGAGGAAATAGGAGTACTTTAGACATGACTTCTTGACCTGCTGTTCCTCAAATGTTTTGCAGCTCAGTCTAATACTATAAAGTCTAGGTCTGAAGTTTAGTTTAGGGTTGCTATGGGTTTATAACTGCCATATAGAGCATGAAGAGAGAGTTCAATGTAGGGCTTTTATAAGTGCCACCTGCAGAGAACAGCTTCTCTGTGAGAGAACGTGCACTTTATCTTCATCTGTCTATGTTGTTGTTGAGGTGAACTACTTGAAATGGGAAACTCTCGAGTCTTGGCCCTTCTTTCAACATTCACTTAGAATCAGACGGAAAGGTTTCCTTTCAGCACCCCATGCGCCTGCTGGACAGCACACACTTCTGCACCCATCACTGAACATGGCAGAGTACAGGTCTGCTTTCCACCTGGAAACTTCAGGGTATGTCACAAACTCTTGCATTTTAGCTCTAATTCAGACACATTTTTTAGATGTCCACTGAATAAACTGTGCAGTCTTTATATTTGTAACATGCTGGTGATTCTTAATTTCATTTTGATGTCTATCTAACCCAGACAGCTGACTACTTAAGTAGGTGGAGGTTGTAGCTTCCTTGAGGATACTTGAATGATACTGTTACAGACTGATTCACCAACAACTTGGGATTTGAGCACTTGCCTAAGTTATTTTAAAAAGTCAGTGCAGTTGAAACTCATCCAGTCCAGGCTTAAAGCTGTTGTGGCTCCAGTATCACAATGCACAGCCAGCATAGTTTTCTAAACAATTTCACAGGCATTTGCATTCTTGGATAATACCATTAAAAACAAATAACAGGTTATTCATCTCAAAGCAAAGGGAGGAAAGGGATATCCTGATTGTTTCTGCTCTCAGAAGATATAAGGCCTGTATTTGATCAAAGTTTATTTTAGTAAGTCCGATAAATCAGACTTTAGAGGGCCTGCAGCTATCTGCAAAGTCTGGCTTTGTTTTGTGCAAGGTTACTGACAGGCCAAGACTTCACAAACTGATTTAATGAGACCCAATGCATCTGTTCCCAGTTTCACACCGGTGCCATCAAGTGGAAACAATCCTCATTCTGACACTCTGGATGCTTCTGAAGATCATACTTGCATACTATCCCTGAAAAAAAAAGAGCTGCAGTTCTGTTTGCTTTTCAGTCTGGATTTCAGCAAATGTCCAGAAATAACATTACTGCATTACTGCTGCGTGGGAAACTCTTTTCTGTTTTCCTTCTTTTCCACTTGAAAAGTCCCTCTGCTTCATTTTAGTGCTTGTTTCTTGATTGTTGTACTGTAGTCTCTAGTGTTAGTCATTTATAGCATTTCAAGTGAAGTATCTCAAACCCATGAGTAATATTAAAGTGCTAGGCTCATGCAGACAGCTTGGAGCCCATGTGCTGCAGGATTTCAGCCTGCAGCCCAGTGCTTCTGGCACCTCTGTTTTCTGGGAGCGATGAGTTTGCGCCCCTGTGGTTGGCAGAGAGAAGGATGGTGGATATTTTCCCACTGACTAGAGGAACTCCTGCCCTGAAACAAATGACTTGCTTTATTTCAAATGACAGAACCACTTCTTTCTTAGCACCTTTGCCCTTGGAAGTCCCACTTTGTTCAGAAACAACATAAGTTCACCCATTACAGGAGCCAATGGGAACACTAAATCCTGATTTCATTTGGATTCTGGGAAACAGAAAAAAATGCTTTCTGGGAGACAAAGCTACTTTTGCTCTTTGATCAAAAATATGTCCTACTGATCCACTGAGGTTTAAACATGGGCTGAGATTTGATTTTCGGATATGCAACTAACATTTCACCAGTTTTTTCATCACAGAATATTTTCAACCTGCAAAACTATGTATTGTGACTGTAACCTTTATAAAAAGAGGCCCGCTTTTTCAAATGAGGGCATAGAGTTTAGTTTAGTTTTGTGTGCATTTAGGCAGGAAGGGCCTAAAGAAATAGGCTGTCCAGTTTGTGGGGAAAGTGGGACTCAGTTTTAGGGACTTGGCCTATACCTCGATCATGATATCGTTGCCTGTGCTGCTTCACTTTGGCCATCCTTTCTTAATCTTTCTTGTAAGTTCACCAGTTTTATGGTCGTAAGTGTGATGCTAAATCACTGGAGTGGTCCTTTAAAGCACCGTGGAATATTTCACAAATGTCAGGCCAACTCACTTTGCTTGAGACTTTGCTTTTCTTCCATTATTTCATGGGGTAGTCCAATATTTCAGGATGTATGATTATTCGGCTTCTGGCTGAGAGTTAGATGAGAAAATTGATACTACTCTCATGTCTGTGCGATAAATATTAATCTACAGCCAGCAACAAGTAGTATAGTTTGAGGAGTCCAGCATGAGACAGGCTGGTATTTCACACCACTGTGACTGGAGAAGAGGCTTTCCTGTGCACGCTCAGCTTTCTGTGTGTCTGCGTGTCTGACAATCTGGTGCTGAGCTCCACATCCCTGCCTCCAAGATAAACACATATTAACACCAAACTCTCTGATCTTTAACGCATTTAGCAATGATGACCCCATTCTTGGGGTCAGTCCAAACAGACCCCCTGGTGACGTTTTCTTTAAAAACCACTGGTGAAAATGAACTTTACTTGTTTCTTGTTCTGTCAGTTAATTGCAGCCAGTTTGCTTGTTCGTTGTTTTAAAATGCCTGCTGCTTGTTAAACACTTGCCTCAGCAGAAAATGCTGGTTTTCTGTGTCACACATTGACATCCTTTGGCAAAGCTGTATGAACCACCTTGGAATGTGCTCTGGGCTTGAAACCAGCAAGCCGGTGCCAGACCCATATAGCCAGCCTTTGGTGAATGCCACGTGGACTATTCAAAGCGCTTCAACCCAAATATGTCTGCTACAGAGCTATGAGAGCGAGGGTCTGACTTCCCCACTTTCCTTAATAGCACATTTTTTTCCTGGCCTCACCACCACTTTCTTAACTCCTTCACTCCCTGGGTTCTGTGAGACAAATGGGCTGGTACAAAACCATAAACAGAGTTTGTTCATCTCACTAAACCATAAGACTTTGCAATTGTATGAGAAAAAAGACCTTTGTTGAGGTATTTCAAAAGATCTAATTTTACTTTACTATACAATGGGTATTTGAGGACCTGGACTTGCAGTGGTGGGAGATTGGCTCTAACGTTCTAGATGAAGTCCATCCTAGGGCTTTTGGTAATTGCAGTCTAGAAACACACATATAACACATCTATCAGCCACACACTGGGTGACATGTTCATTCATTATCACTGACCTGGGCACTGTATTTTATTTTGAGCCAGTCTGACAAACAGCAACTTGCTGCTGTAAATAAATGAATGCATTTCAGCTGATATGGTA
Organism: Monopterus albus; assembly: GCF_001952655.1. Lineage (NCBI taxonomy): Eukaryota > Metazoa > Chordata > Actinopteri > Synbranchiformes > Synbranchidae > Monopterus > Monopterus albus. The sequence continues at coordinate 1,213,046 of NW_018127940.1, forward strand.
AATATTAGTAATGTTGGTTAGAAGGCTTTATATTAAAGCTACAGTATGTAACTTAAGGTAGCACTAGCATGAAACTCCAAATCAGTCCACTCTGCTCCACTATGCTCACCTACAATCTGCTATGCTCCACACGCTCTGCCCAGCTCTTCAGATATTTGTCGTTATGAAATTACAATAAATGAGAATGCTCAATGATCAGGCAGAAATGAAATCAAAACCATTTAGAAGCTAATATCTCTACACCGCTGCCAGTGCTGTTCAATGAGTCTGAGTCACAGGAGGTGTCGACAGCACCTCTCCACATTAACACAAGTTTTGGAGCAGATTTCTGCAAGAAAAATATTTGAAAAAGTTACATACTGTAGCCTTAACAGTATGACAGTTGATGACGGGATACTTTTCCATCCTCATGTACATAATCAACAAAATGGTGTACAAGTGATTTATTTATGAAACAGAACAATCTTACATTAAATGTAAGAAAATGTATATCTAACCACACAAGTGTACACAAACATTTACATTTTGTGCATTGCACACTCTTAACAAAATGAACAAAATAAGAAACAAACATGAATGTTACACAGACTAAGGACAACAAGGTTGTTTTTTAACGCGTCTTCAATCCACATCATACAGTCACACTTTTTGAAGAGACCTTCATCTGGACTGCTTTCTAACCAACACTAAAGTTTCATCACATAAAAAAAAAGTTATACTTATACCTGTGAATGACAAGGTCATTCAGCTGTTGATGTGGTGCTTCATACACAACATTAGTTTCACAAGGAATCACGAACCTAAACTGCAGTTTTCTTTATTTAACTACCTTCAAACTGATGGCATTACCTTGAACTACTTCCCTTTTTTTGGCAGACATGTCACTAATAAAAACTGTTTCAGTATCAATTAAGAGAGAGGTGCATGCTACAGTGCCACAAGCCCATATTGCAGCCAATACTGGTGATGGAACATTTATAAGTTCCTGGAGAACGCAGAGTGGGAGCATGGAAAAATGTTCCACATCTATAAAAACAGATATATCACTGTGAGGACAAAGAGGCCCTGTCTGGACACTTAGGAAAATAAACACACTGGCTTTTTAATGTACATATTCTACCAGAACTAACTTTCTCTGGCAGGCAGCTGCTATCACTGATTATTTAAAAAGCAGCTAAATGTTTCGATGTCTGATGTCAAAGCTTTATGCTGCAGTTTATTTGAAAGGTTTGAAAAAACTAACAAGTAAAGGAAGACAAACATCAGTACTATAATGTGTTATCTTTGTGTTTGTGATATTCAATTATGAGTTTTGTCAGTGTAAACAAATAAATAATTATTTACAAACTAGCAAAAATGCAAAACAAGCAGAGCATAAATAATTTACAAAATGAATTATAATACAGACTTAGTATAAACATCTTTGGCACTTACTAAAATGGCTTATTTCAATCATTCACTCAAGTCCATTAAAAAACACATTCAGGATAAAAAGAATCAGGAGAATAATAATGCAAAGCTAAATGATTATGCTTTGGTTACAGTTTATGTTTGTCAGTCACTGTATGTCAGTTTTTCTGCAAAACAGAAGTCATGAATAAATGAACTTCTAATCCAACATAAAAAAGACAACAACCCAGTCACTTACACGTTGTAGAAAGCAAGAAAAACTGTGGAAAAGCACATGCAGCATGAAGAGGCTGTAAGGAATCAAGGAATCATTTAAAAGTAAAGGCATAGGTACACTAGTTAACTAGTTATATATTCGGCAGAGGCTTTTTAAAAAGTCGTCCACTCTCATCAGTTTTATTTTCCACCTTGGGGAATATGTATAAATCACCAGGAAAACTGAAATCGGCCATGTTTCCTCTCCAGTGGATGGAAAGTCTCATTTGTACTGAAATGGATTTAGCGATGACATGATGTTTACTTTAAGGGATTGTTGTCTTTTGCCCTCTGATGTTTTTCTGTCCAACTTGATTCAGTTATCTGCGGAAAGATTCAGGAAATAGCTTCCATTACTGCCACATCTCTAATCAAAACTAGCACACACACAACGAGATTCACACAGTCAAAAGTGCCAGAGTGCAGCAACAACATGTGTATTGTGTGGGTCAAAAAGCATGTTTTCCATAACACGGCTGTGGTTGTGAGAAGGCTGCGGACTCATTTTCCACTGTTTAGTGCTCAACAGAAGATCTGAAGTCCTTGGATCAACACACAAGGTCTTTCACAATGCATCTGGGGCATTGTACATAAACAAACTGACAAGCAGAAACATAGCGTGACTTTTCTTTTTTTTTGCGTCAGCCAACACACAACAAGTAACTGCTCTCACCATTACCTTGTGAACACTTCAGAAAACTCCGGCTTATCTGAGGTTTGAAAAAGATGATTCAAGTGTAAAGATTTTACTCACATTTTTCAAATATAGAGAGATTCTTCTGCACTATAAAGAATAAATCGCTATGCACCTGAGAGCTGTAGCAAAATCATTAAGAGCCCTGTCAACTTGACAAACCAAAATTAAACAAATTAAAACTAACTCTACATTGGTTTCTACACATTCTTAACATGGAGATGGCTGCTGTTGCCAGTCTGCTAATATCATGAACACACACACATATGCACACATTTTTTAAAAGTAACAAAACAGAGATATTTATTGTAATAACTTTAAAGTGAGGGAAATGTTTGCACTAACCTCTGCACTCGTACTTCAGGTCGGAGAAGAACACCAGCTCTTGTGAGAAGACAAACAAACCTAACCTTCCTCCGGCAAACGTCTTGTCATAAACCGGTCCTGAGTCAGCCATGATCTGTTTCCCTTCATAGACCACAACCCTGAAAAATGCAGGATGAATATGAACTTCTTTCTGTGTTGAGATGATGGTGTTTACTTAATGTACTGCATATTCTGTCACTATATTCAGTGACTGAGAAGTGGCTATCTGTACCTCAATCCCCACCCCCCTACAATACATTTATCACCTTAATGTGGAGAAATGTGGCTAAACCAACATTTCACCAACCATTTCTTATAGGTTTTTGTTTCTCTCCCTTCTGTTTTCACTATAAACCTATGATTGCATAATAACATAACCAAAATACATGATTATTTATTACTCACCTTATAAAACCAGTCTTTGGTCTGTGGATTAGATGCCACCTGTAAGCTGTGTAATCCTTCCAACCAATGTTTTTGGGGTCATGCCACAGAGTACGCACCTACGTAAAAGAGTTACCAACATTAACATTAATATAGCTACAGCATTTAAAGCAAACCTAATAACATTCAGACCGCAGCCAACCTGTCCAGGTGTGTTGCCCGTGTGCCACAGAGCATTCCTGAGGTGTTCTCCAGCGCCTGTGGTCGAGTTGACAACTTTGAGCGAGACGCCAGAGATGCCAAAGGCCTTGGAGGGCTTTTCCTCCCAGTAAGTCTGTGTGATCTGCTTCCACATCACTACATAAAAGCGAGAACTCGACTGGTAGCCAAACACAAAGCCCGCGTAGTCATCATCTCTATCTGTGTTTACATACATCGTTCCGCTGAAGTCCACAGCATTGAACTCATCGAAACCTGCGAGCGTGTGAAAGAAACATGATGTCTTAAAGAGGAACAAATTAACACAACATGGTTACTGCACAGTGGATGTGTGTACTGCTCACCTACAGCAATGCCTGGATCAGAGTTGGCGGTCTGAACCAGCTCTTTGCCCTGGTGTCTGACCACCCAGTTGGGGTCAATTTGAGTGGTTCCTTTAGGGTCCAAGTGGACCATCTGGAACTTCCTGAAGTCTGTAGCACTGATGTCACTGTTCTCTGGACAAACATCAAGAATATCTGGGATGCTGTCATTATCAAAGTCATCTTTGCAGGCATCCCCTCGACCATCACCTGTTGAAAAAAGACATCAAATATGTCTGACCTAATTTAAATGAAACATGCAAGATATAAACTACATTTTCCCCCAAGATGGAAAAATAAGTATCTTGGTACTTTCATTACAGTGAATGTTCTTCAGAGTAAGCATTAAAAATGAATGAAAAAATAAAAATTCCTTCCTGGAAACTGGCTTTAATACTTTGCCAAGTTAACAGGGAAATCAGTAGTTTTTCATGCTGTGACAACTTCCACTGATAGTTGCAACTGTGTGAAGTCTGAAGTCTATTAGAATCAGACTGCAGACCAGGAGTTCACAGTGGAAAGGCTGCCAGCGGATAATGAAGGCCACTGTATGGAAGCAGATCACTGCTTTCTGTCATCATCTCTGTTATTGCAAAAGAGGCTAAAACAATGCTATCAAATAAACACTGTCTGACAAGCTGTAAAGTGTGTGAAAGTGTCACTTTCTGTGCTAACCCAGGTGTTGACTCAACACTGTAACCACATGTTACATCTTACCATCAGAGTCCAGCTGGTCTGAGTTGGGCGTCAGTCTGCAGTTGTCCTTGTCGTCAGGTATACCGTCATTATCGTCATCATAGTCACACGCGTCTCCTCTGCCGTCCTTGTCATGGTCAGCCTGGTTGGCATTAGCCACATAGGGACAGTTGTCCAAGTTGTTCTGATGGCCGTCTTCATCAATGTCTTGGCTGTTGTCACACTGATCTCCAACCCGATCATTGTCAACATCAGTCTGTTGAATAAATGCAGATGTTAACAACCTAAACACTTTCTGTGCCTACTCTTGTACTGGAGTGTGTATTAATATGCAGTGTGGGACAGTACCTGGTCAGGGTTGTGCAGCATTGGACAGTTGTCACACTGGTCACCAACTCCATCCATGTCAGTATCCTTCTGGTCAGTGTTATACACATAGGGGCAGTTGTCATTTTCATTCAGAATATCTGAAGGAAAAAAAAGAGTAGTAGAATTTAATTCAGAAATAAATTAATTTGCTGCCATAGATAGATTGATTACACAGTTTTTATCTGTTTAGGCTCAGCTAATTTACCATCTCCGTCAATGTCCACTGCGCAGGCGTCTCCTTCTCCATTGTTATCAGTGTCTATTTGCGCAGGGTTGTGTTCATAGGGACAGTTGTCGCAGCGGTCACCGACTTCATCCTTGTCAAAGTCAGACTGGCGAGGATTGTAAAGGAGGGGACAGTTGTCCTGTGCCAGAAACGATCTGTTTGTTAGTGAATTCTGATCACAGAATAAAATGTGCCCAAATGTTGAAAACTCTCTTACCGTCTCATCTAGAATTCCATCGTTGTCATCATCCTTGTCACAAGCATCTCCTTGACCATCTTTGTCAAAGTCTTCTTGTCCAGAGTTGGGAAGGTTGGGGCAATTATCCTGAAATAGTAGCAGGAGGTTCAGATGTTTTACAGATATTTAGACTGACTGCAGGACAGCCTATATCAAATAAGGTGCAAAGTTCAAAGGAATACCTTCTTGCAGTGATAAGTGGCGTTGGCACCACACACAAGGTTCTGATTGGGCCAGCCATCCAAGTCTGAGTCTTCTCCACAGATGAAGCCATCTCCAGCATAACCGGTCCTACACTCACACTTGTACATTGGGTCACTGAAGTGGCTGATGTAGATGCAGTCGGCATATTTGTGACAGTTGTGTGTCCTATCCTTGCATGGGTTTTCTGGCTCACAGACCTAAAGAAGAAGGAAAGCAGGTGGAAATGTATGATGGGATTTGTCACTGACCACATCAAGAGCACTGGATGGGATCTTCCTGGAAAAAAAATGGCCCTCCATTCAAGTCAAGAGTACTGCTGCACCTTGTAGATAATTGGATGGCCTGATCAAACTGAGAGATCCTCCAGGCTAAAGTGAAGGGTTAAAGGAAAGACTGAACAAATTCAAAATGTTGGGGCACTTCTGGGCACAGTTTATTTTATGAAATCCCCCTTAATGCACCCCATTACGACCTACTGCTGCCCCTTTATTGCAGCACAAGGCATTCACAGCTGCCACTCATTACTGAGGGATAAATATAACTCAGGTTTGGATGCCCCTCCATGAGCTCATAAAGTAGAAAGTGACAGCAAGAACAGTTCTTTGATCAAAACTGTGAAATGGAGCCCCTTAATGCCAGCGATGAGACAATTTTCTTTTCCACAAGTCAGTTAGGGATACCGGGGCATCAAATCAAAGGCCAGCAGCTGCAGAGGCTGAAGACTGACAAAATGGTCCGCAAGGGATATTATGCAAGCACCGGCCAGACTGTATGTTTTCCAAGGACTCAAAAGGTAGCAGAAAACAGTGTGTTCCAATTAAGTAGTTAATGTGACATGTATGACATTTCATATTACCCATGATATAGATACAATTTAGCACAGGACTGAAAAGAGGAAACCCTGAGTTGTTTTAAAGATTTAGTGGGTAGAGCCAAAGTTAAGCAAAACAATTTACATCATTTTGCTTGAATAAAAGCACTGATCTTTACAACATCTACAATAAAAACAACAGTTTCAATATCCCTGAAAGTGCAAGAGATGTGTAACATATGTTTGCTGTTATGAGTTGCCCAGCGCTCCTCCTTTTCTTTTTTTACTTGCTGATACTGGATCAAGGTGAGCCATATTTATATGTGGTGGCCCACAGCCCTCACAAACACCCTCACCGCAAAAATGAGGATTATAAATCAGTCGAGCTGCTGTTTCCATCATTCATAAATATGGTTCTCACAGACAAAAATCCAAGCAACCGCATTTGAAAATGTGCCTGAAACCAAAGGATCTCTTTGTGCCCTTTCCTTTAGCACATTTTGTTCTCACCTTTAAGTTACCCCTGTTTAAAGGGCACCCAATACATAGTTGATTTTTGGTACTGAACACACTTCAGCTCACCTGTTTGTTCTTCTTGGCAGCCTCCACACCCATACCGAAAGGCTGGGTACCCTTGTAGCGTTTTGGACAGGGTAGGCAATGGAAACCTGGGTCTGTGTTGACACAGCGTTGCGTTCCACTCACTTTGTAACAAACATCCGACACCATATCACACTGGAGGAGGGAAGATAAGCATAAGTAAAATGATGACAAACGAGCTAACAAAGGGTTATATGAATAAAGTCTACACACGTCTGATTTATGCACATAAGAGCAGGAACTTTTACTTCATTAATGTCTTCACAGTGGGTACCATTTCCACGGAAACCAACAGGACATGGGCCGCACTCCCAGGATCCATCTGGAGAGCTGTTGCAATCCACTCCTCCAAAGCATGGGTTAGACAGACAGCCATCTGCAGGGGAGATGACAAGAATGAATACAAACAAAGATGAAAACTTTGTTGGACAATCTGTGTAGTGTGTATCCAAATGATCCAAGTGTAATTTGTAATGGTTCTTAACATGACACGTCAAGATAAAGACCCACTGCCTGGGTAGGTCTCATCCTCTGCATTGACAGTCTGACCTAACAACCTGGACTTTAAAGGGCTAGTTCACACAAATTACAGAAAGCCTATTTTATCACCAAAGTAATGGATTGATTTAAATTCTGACCTGATGAAAGCAATCACTGACGTCATTAGGATTCATGTTTGTACATAATTTTATGGAAATTTGTTCAATAGTTGCTGAGATGCTTCAGTTTGGCCCAAAGCACACTGTTACCATGACTAAAACATAATGCAGAGTGCCTAGTGCTCACCAATAGGACAGTCTTTTTTGTTGCAGCTGTCACTGTCGCCGGCCTCCCCGATACACCTCTTCCCACCATGCTGAGGTTGAGGGCTGTTGCACTCACGTGTTCGACCTTTGACTCCCCCTCCGCATGTTGCTGAACAGGTTGCCCATGGAGACCAAGGACCCCAACCGCCATCAACTAAAAGATACAGACAGATGTTCAGGAACTATTCCACAGATATTACAACTCTGCTTCTAAATAAAAATATGTCAAAATTCAACATCCAAATTCAGAAAGCATCCAGAGTCTGAAGCCTGGATCTTACTACTATAAGAGAAAACATATTGAGCTGATTTGGGTCAACATTTCCTGAAAGAAAACAAGCCAAAACACATGGTGAATTTTGCCTCAGGGGAGATGTGAGGCACAAGGAAGCCTGGATGTTTGACACTGACGCTAGCTGCTGTAACGAAGACCTGCTTTTGAATGTTCTTCTCAAGAGCTAAACTACTCACTGGGGCAGGGCTTGGCAGTGCAGCGCTGAGTCTCTCTCCCACTTCCCTCGCAGTCTTTGCCTCCCAGCTGTGGCACAGGAGCGTTGCAGTGTCTTATCCTGGTGATCTGTCCTTCTCCGCAGGTCACTGAACAGGAAGACCATGGCGACCACAGACTCCACCCTCCATCCTGGCGAACTGGTTATCAAACATCAAACATCTTAGGCAGTGATTAGCAAAACAGGCATGTAATATCCTCCAGACTTCCATTCAGTCAAACAGCTACAGACATGTATAATTTACAACAAAAAAAAAAAGAAAAAAAAAGGCCACCACGTTTTTTATCATGATTTTGATGATGGCTCGCTCTCAGAGATACTTGGGCCAATATTTATGTCATTGTGGGTAAACTATCTTCCAGTGGTTAAACCGACTCAGTCCCTCACACAGATGCAGCATAAAGCTAGCTGCAAGTCATAACACATACTAATCCAGCCATTTATCAAACACCCAAATCATGAGTTTTGACAGCTCGCGTAAATGTAGTGAAATCTCCTGACACTCCAGCTCGTATATGGTACATCTAATGGCCAAATTTATTAACGTTTCATATTTTTACATGGCAGGTGAGCCATTGCACTATGGAACACACAGCCAGTGATTTATTTATTGCATTACTTTGACTGGGCACACCCTGCAGCCCAACCCTGTGAACCAACTCTTGGATTCAGCTTCAACAGATTAATGGCGGTAAGAAATTAGTTTTTTGCACTTTAGAGGATTTTATCTCATATTTAATTCAATGCTGAGTTTTTTCCACAGTTCCATCACATTCCTCTCTCCCTTATGTCATATTGATGTTTGTTTTAGTTTATTGTGTAGTTGTGTCAATGACATATGGTCAGGATAATATCACTAGCACTAAGGTGGTTACTACTGGATGCCATTCATTTAAATTAAAATCGATTGAGATTAGATAAAGTATTTTAAAAACTATCCTCACCACGTCTGTCACATTTGCCCAGGCTGCACTTGCGAGTCTGGATAGAAGGTCCAGTGCAGGGGTTACTGGTTGCATCACATGACCGACCCCTCTGTTGCGTCCCTATCCCGCAGGTGACTGTGCACTCTGTCCATTCCGACCAAGGGGACCAGCCATCCTCACTGTCTTTAGCTGGAAGAAGTAAAAGCACATAGTCAACATTTCTATTCCTGTTTTTCATAAACATACTCTCATATCTACTTACTGAACAGAAAAATAAAAGTACTGGAAACAGGTTATGACGGTACTGTTTTTACCTTTATGTTTATAACATTGCCTAAACCCATAGTAGCCATTCTGAGTGTTTTATATTTACTACTAAACTGTGACAAAAGACAAACTGGCTGCAACAGTCATATGGTATTAAATTTAAGATATACGCAGAATATTGTTTTTACAGAATATTGCACCAATAATTTGATAATAGCATGCATGCATAAAACTACATGTGTGTTAGTAATTTTGCTTATATGTCAAGTCCATTTACTAATAGGAGGTTCTGGCTACTTACGCATACACACAGGGCAGCACTCGCCGTCAATAAATGATGGGCTGGCACAGGCCACTGGGGGGCATGTAATTTGGTGACACACAATCTTGGACTCCTGCCACCAGTGAACATTAGAGATACATTAAGGTCATTGATATCCACAGTAAATCTGTACAGTCTTACATCCAGCTTGGCACTACCTGGCAGGTACATTTGGTGCAGCTGTCTACAACCCAGTCTTCCTTATCATCAAACAGGCGGCCATCCTGCCAGCACATGTTTTTCTCTTTAGAGTTCTTTATCTTCCCGAGGGTCTCCTTCATAGCTTTGTTCTCCTCTGTCTGAACATACAGACAAATTTGCAGTCAGAAAGGAGGTCAGTCAGAAATGATCAGGACACACTTGTGATTATGAATTCCATTAAGAATGTGAAGGTATACACCTGCTGACAAGAGTGTTTTTTTTTAAGAAAGCACATGTGAGGGAAAGTACATCCTGCTCCCATAGAAGTACTGTTACTCACTTTGATATTATGTTGAAAATCAGGCAGGTTACACATTACTATCTGTACTATTCTGTACATATCATATTACAGTAAGTAGTATCCTCATCCCCTCAGTGAATCTATCCAAACAATATATATATATCCCTATATATCCCCATATATCAGTGACACTTTAAGGTTGATGTTCTGAGATGTCCCATGAGAGAGAAAAGGCTCAGAGAAAACCTAAATGGACCAGAGAGAAGAATTTTTAAATACATTTAAAAAGCACACCTACTTAAAAAACTACTACCCTGTATTATCAAGAATACTTATAAACTGTACTTCTTGTTACCTCAAACATTCAAGTTGGTTATATCACTAATGTTTCTTTAAAAAAGTAACCCACTGAAAAAAGCTGCTTAGCTAAGGTAACCTCCAACCCAGTTGGAGACCAGGGGATCTCTGGCTGGACTTCCCAACAATTGGAAACTGTCAGTCAAAAAACTACTGCCAAAGGTTTGTGTGAATGTATGTGTGAGTTCTCCTTTTGGAAAATAGAGGCCACAGTATGCTGCACTAGAATCTAAGACACCACTCGGTCTGGAAGAGCCTCAGGGACCCTTGTTGTCCCCTCCCCAAAAAAAGTTCATGCCCAGACTCTCCTATTGCTGGGTGGCTCCCAGAGGAAACACATGGGCTGTTTAAACATAGCCAGACATTAGACTGGACCCCACCGCTGCCAGGGAACACTTCCTATATCCACATGTAACATGCCATAAAATTTCTCTGACTCACACTGCCACACATAGCAGGAGTTGAAAGGGCTCAGCCATCGCAGTCACTCTATAAACAGTCCTGTGGCTAAAGACTGTTTGCTTTCAAACCAATCTAGGTTACCTAGTAGCCTAATTCCAACCTACGACCTCCTGGCTGCCACATTATGAACTTTATCATTTCTTTTGCTAACATGTCAGTTTTCCCTAAAATGTTTTTGTCCCTCACACAAAGAAAGATTTAGGTGATTCATCACTGATATTGGCCTGTAAACTACAGTGAAACAGGCAGTACAGTAGCTTGACTAAAACAAAGTCAGGATTATGTTGATTTACACTGTGTAAGAGTGAATCAATCAGGCTAACATATTTGTCACTTCTACTACTTACCACTTTTTGCAAACCATCAATGAGGTTACTGACAACAACGCGAAGGCCTCTGAGCTCCTGGAACATGGTGCTTAGTTCCTCACAGGAGCGCTCGCACATATCTGGGGCCATCTCTTCTGTCTTCTGACCTATTATGTTTGTAGTGATGGGGGGGTTTACATCCACAATTTCTGTGTCCTCACTCACAATATTGGCTTCATCTGGAGGGGCAAAAAAGACAGGGTGAATGAGCAAGCAAGCAAATGGATGAGCAGCACAGACTGGTGATGGAAAACATGTCTGAGAGGTATGATGACTGAAGCCCAATGACTGACCAGGGAGTGGAACAATTTCCTGTTTTCCTGTGGTCAACCAAAAATCACAACAATGCTGTGATTACAGTGTTTATTGTGGTCCCAAATACAGATGTTCAATCAACGGGGTTTGATTTGGAAAATGGATCTGTTTTGAAGTGGTGACTGTAAATCTTTCCACCAGAGATGACAACAGGTTTGGCTGTTGGGAGGATGAGAAGGGATGGCATTCATGCTGTTGTCATAAATCTCCATGACCTTTTACAAAAGTAGAGATTCAAAATATAAATTTAACGGACTGGAATGACCACACATGGATTTAGCCTACAAATCTCATGCTCGTGTCCTTACAGCTGACTGGAGATACCCTTGTGTAGATGTCAACACACTGGTGTGAAAATCCCTTGAGTAGCAGCATTAATCATTCACTGCTACCACTGAGGGAAGGGTTAGAAAATCTCGCCCTTCAATGAATGTGAAAAGAAATACAATCTTCAACATCAGGGTTGATTGAAGGGTGTAATGAGGCTGAATGATGAGTTGTCCAGTCCAGACTAATGTGTTTGCCAGCTGTGAACTCTGTACAAAACTACAAATCACAAAGCAGGCACCTTTTCTGGGATGGAGTTTACATTAAACCATATGATAAGTATCTATTCTTTACTTTCCCTTAATTTATCTTTCAATTTATCCCCTCTAATTTTATCTCAACCATTATATGAATGTTATGACTATATGCCGAACACAAAGACACATATTAAAGCTCCATGCAGAGCCAGCCATGCAGCCAAAGCCTAGCACATACATGCAACCAGTTTGGATCTTGTTATGTAAATTGGTAAAGATTAACAGCAAACCAAAGCACAAAACCATCCAAATTGCTCAGTGATGTCACACTGTAGCCAGCACTATGTTTTATTTACTTTTCAGTCTGCCGGATGCATTCAAATATCTGGAGGAGTTCATCCTGTGTGTGCGTGTGAACACATGCTAGTTTGTCTGTGGAAGCATTTCCACATTCCTCTCTCTCTGATTGATGTTTTATATTTTCTCCAAGCAGAGAGAGGAAAGAAGAAAAGATGAGCAAAAATCTTGGGTAGTTTAATACTGCTCATTAGTGTCCAACATGACAGTTTTTATAAGCACGGGCTGTGTGGATTTATGAGTAACTTTTGCCATTAAAACTGCGACCAGTGCAGAACCTTGTCTGGTACCAGCCAGTGCACAGAAAACCTCCAGGCCTTGGTGACATTTGTTAAACGAATAAACTCATTCAGCTGAAATTCAACACTGCTTGTGGCAACAGAATTTCAACAACTGCTCTGTCACGCACAAACTCGCATATGGATTTACTTTGTCACAGATCTGGTGACCCTTTGGCCTCGTTGTAAAGGACGATTTCCAACATATCTACTCAGATGTCTTCATCCTTTTGGTGTCAGTCGCTGTTTGCGTGAGTCCCAATGAGGATCACTTGGTGCTATTCCTCATGCGAGCTGAGAAAAGCAACCCAATCAGCCAATTCATGACTTCACTGCGTGTGTGTGTGCAGCTGGAAGTGGAAGCTCCCTGCTCTGCAGTATAGCATTTACTTTCTCTCTCCTCTTTTTTCTCCCAGGGCATTATGCCGAGTCCTCTGCCAATAGGAACAAATGTAAGCATCTGTACCTCCTTTCGTTCACCCCACACGCACCGCTCAAACTCAAGCCACTGCTCTGACCCTGCGTAAACATGAAGTCATGCTGGGAGATCTTGCCACATATCAAATCTGCAAACTTTTTGACTCGCTTAAAAAAAAAAAAAAGCAAAATTCATGCAAAGGGAGTCCACTAGGAATACTAAACTGTTTGGTCTGGAAAGTTGCTGTAGTTGATACTTAACAAAACACAGATACCATGCGTTGGAGGATTGCATGTGAAAGAATTTCCAACTCACATCTGCAAGGTATAGGGCTGGGAACTTTTTCCAAATATAATTAATTTGACTCATATTTTGGATGCTGAAAATGATGTGAACAGAAATGGTCTTATGGAGTCTATGTAGCAGAAACCTTTTGGGTGTATGCTTGTTTAAACATTTAAATTCACTCTTACCTTGCTTAGTGACCTCACATTCTCTGCTCAGTAGGACGTCTTCCACTGGAGTGTCAAAGATGAAGCGCACATTCTGCAGGAGGCCCTGTTTGGTAAGGAAAGACATGTCTCAATCATTGTAGTGATAGTCTCTACTCTATACAGTACTTTGGTTACTTTTGACATGTTTCAGAAGTGACATATGCCCATTTTCTATACCCACTATTTAAACATTTTTAGACACAAGGGGCAATTTAGAGTCTAAATTTGGAGTCCTTTCCACACAGAAAGACCAGGGCAGCACAGAGCCACTTTGCCACTCTTTGAAGAAGGAGCATATTAGTGTCTACTTCTGGAAACTGGTGTTTAAAATGAACTTTAATTTTAAGCTCATTGTAGACCACAGTTTTGTTTCTTGTAAATTAAGAGAGGTGATAAAATACTGTTGGGTTACTTAACTCACACAGCACAGCTAGAAAAGTTCCCGGATCCTGGGAAATTCTTGTCCAGCTACCTAAAAGCCGCATTTTCTGTCTTACCCTGAAGTGATTCTCCCGGATGGATCCCTTGGCAACATACATGCGGCTCCCCTCAGCCTGCAGGTGCTCGTAGAACGGCTCATCCAGGATGAAGCTGTCAATCAGGCTGCAGCCCACAAACAGGTGTGCATTTTCTCCATGAACATGAAGTGTGACATTCTTCCACTGAGAGTCAGACAGGTCCACATCCTCGAATGAAACAACATTCTGCGAGCCGTCCACCCAGTATACCAAGTCCAGAGTGTTGGCCCGTCCATTGGACACAATCTCAAACTGCCTGCGGCCATCAGACCCCTCCAAACCAATCAGGGTGCCCCGAGAGTTGCGGTCCTGGCGTATGGTGGCCACAAACACAAAGCCCTCATTGTTTTGGATCTGTCGTAGTATCTGTTTTAGTATGGGGGCACTCACTGGGGGCACGTGGTCAAAGCGGATGAAGCGGTAAGCAGAGGTGTCTGAGTTCTGTCCCCGGAACACTTTGGCCCCCAGAGTCTTGCGTGAGATGTGGCTGATTTCAAACAAGTCGAATGATGTCTCATCCTCCTGCTCACCATCTCCAAATGAGACAAGAGCACATGGAAACAGACAGTTACTTTAGGGGGAAAGAAGAGTTGATAAAAACAAAACAGCTATTTTTAAAACAAAACAACCAAATGAAATGACAATCAAACAGCAAAATGTTTAGAGTTTAGTCTTCAGTTTCCCCTTAATGATTGTACCCACTAGAAAGGCTTCTTGAAGTAACTTAGTTTTAATAATAATAACAAATGTATTAATAGGTCTAAATGTAACTATATTATTAATGTTGCTATACCATTCATTATTATTGTTATTAATCAAACATTAGGGTCATTTACACATTAACACGATTTTTCCACTCACCTGGAGGTAATGCATGGAGGAAATTAAAGAACAGCAGCAAGAAGAGACTTCTCCTGAGTATCATATCTCCTTCAACAAACAAAACAAATCATTTCTATGAGTTTAAAAATCGTTCGTGTTCATTCGACATCCTGGGTCCATCTCAAATGTTGACTTTGCACTTGATCTTTTCAGTTACCCAGTGAGCAATTCAAAAACATTAGGGGAAAAATGACGCGAGATAATAATGGCGCATAAGATACAGTCAGCTACAAGAAAGGTAATAAACAATAATACTGACTGCTGAGGAATAAAATCCCGATGAGCTTTTCAGATTTGCAGTACTGTTAAATGTGTCTCTGAGCTTTTCAGATTTGCAGTACTGCTAAATGTGTCTCTGACCTAATACTGTCTCTCTAACGATAAATAGGCTATTGCGCCTTCCATGTTAACTTACCTGACGAAGGCGGTCTTTTTCAATAAATATCCGAAAGCAAGAAAAAAAACTTACTTGATGACTTGAGTTTACGAATAAATGCGAATGAGAAGAGTTATCTCCAGTAAAGGCTGTGCGTAAAAACGTAAAGTCCACTTTGGTTCACCGCATCCACAGTCTGCAGTATTTGAGGCACAACAGTGACTGAAGAACCCACCTCCCCCTTCTTATATAGAGACTCGCAGAGAGCCTGTCAGTCAAAATGTTTTGGGTATGAACCGCCTTTGTTCGGTTGTTAAGAGACAAAGTTACATAATTATCTTCCGGCTGCCTAATTTTCTTATCCCTGCGCACACACAGAGACTGGTTGGCTGGTATGAGGTATCGTGACACCTCCTCCCCTCCCTCTGTTCTTCACCGTGATGCCCAGCATCCCCTACCCATCAAACCCACTTTCTCACTATGTCCCGAGCTAATTCACTTTCACTGTGGAAGAGAAATGTGTGGACGTTGTTTTGCTCTGGAGAGACAAAAGTTATGGCGATGAAGAAACTAAGTTATATTGCTGTAGTTTCCTATGTGCACTTCATAAATGTGTTACTACCAGGAAAAGTATAATACATTTAGAGATTTGTGGTGTCAGAAATATCATTTACCCCTCATTGACTCCCTTCAGGTCTGTGCCCTTTCTTGAATATTATAGGTGAAAAAAGAAATAACCCAACTCAAGTAAAAAAAACGATTAGGTGGCTACAGGCATTTAGACTACAACAGTGTTATAAGTGAAAACCTACAACATCAGAGTTACTCAAGGTCGAATCCAAGCTAGTCTGCACAAAAAGACTCACTAAAAATTATGTTTTGGATGCCTCCACATTGCTGACAAATTATGCCTCATGTCTGGAGATTGTCAGGCATTGCCAAAGCTTCCAAACTGCCATGTCAGGGAAAGAAAACTACAATGTCTCCTTCTTGTAGCCTTAAAAAAGAATCACAGGGCTGGATGTCGGTAGGTCTTTGTGGACCTGTAAGATACATCTCAGGCTTGTTTGCGTCAATTGGAAATGTGCATTCCAATTAAAGGAAAAAAGAACGTGAAGAACAGATAGTTTCTTGGTACATGGCAACTGACTTTCAACAACATGGATTCACTGACCTGAGAGAAATGAGAAACAGTAGTGGATGTTTAGTCAGACATCCAAGAATAGAACAGTTCTTAGTGATGATAAAAATGTTCTGCAGTGGCCAGAGTACATCAGATTAAAAGTGTCAGGGCTGGAAAAGGTTGAAATATTCCACAGACCTGCACTCATAAAACATAGTGCAAACTGTCAGTTGTAGTTGTATGTTCCTTTGAAACCATGAATCATCAATGATATAATGTCAGGTATGGAAGAAAATAGTCTTCAGTGGCTATTTTAGTATCAAACTAGATCTCACTGTAACCTCTGTATCAATATGTACAAATCCAAATTATTAATTACACTTTCAAAATGCTAGATTTTCTATGTTTGATATGTTTTATACAATAACCATCATTCCAGGAATGTGATTAGAGTCACCAAGATGCCTCCACTAATGCCGTTCTAAAATTTACATTTGCCCACTTACTTTTATGACAAACAGTGGTGGAAGAAGTACTCAGGTTGTTTACTTAAGTAAGTATAGTAATACCACAGAGTAAAATACTCTGTTACAAGTAAAAGTTCTGCATAAAAATGTTACATAAGTAAAAAAAGAAATGTATTAGCATTAAAGTATTCTTAAAGTACCAAAAGTAAAAGTCCTCATTACAGAGAACAGCACATTACACATGGATGTATATTCTATTATTGGATTATAATTATTGATGCACTGTATACTGTACATCATATTTAATGTTGTAGCTGGTAAAGGTGGAGCTAATGTTAGCTACCTAATACTCCTAATTTGAAGTACTTAACATACTGCTGGGTAACCTGTGAATTTTCCATCAGGGATTCAATAAAGTCTTATGATTATAGTGTATGTTGTATTAATAATCTGACTGTGAAAAGCAACTAGTAACTAAAGTTATTAAATAATTATAGTGGCGTAAAAAGTACATTATTTGGCTCTAAAATGTAGTGAAGTTGAATTTTGAGGCAACAGAAAATGAAAATACTTTCCACCTCTGATGACAAGCGCTATTACTGAGGCTTTACAGGAGGAGTGGAAATATTTCAGAGAAGAAGCCAGTTTTGGCATCCGCAACATCACTTTTATAGCATTCAGAGCAGAACAAACATTGGCAGTGGAAGTGAAATTGTTATGTAGTTTTATCCATGCCAACTTATGTAGTATTAACAAATGAGAAGAATAAAAGTTAGTAAAAAAAAAAAAAAAATCCATGTCAGACTTGATTACACCAAACCGTGCCATAAAGAGACAGTGTTCTTTCATCTTGCTCAAATCACAGAATTTGCATATTTCATATTTTTTTCACTTCAGTGATATAGTTGAAAAATCTCTGGGTCATTTGGACCACTCAGTGCTCACCTAGTATGTAGCACACCTCTATTAACACTACAAATAACAAATATGTGGAGGAGTCATGAAGTAAAAGTGATGGATGCCTGTTAGGTTGATAAATAACTATCTTTTCCAGCTCTTCTGTCCAAGTGCTGACCTCACCAAGGAGGTTTATGTGCTTTAAAAAATGTTCAGTGTGACTCAGGAGCACAAAGCAAAAAGGAAATCTGGCACCTGAAGTGTTTAAAGTACTGAGAACTGGAGAAAGTGACACATATAGCGTGCAAATCTCACATCCTCTGAAAAATACAATAGTTTTGGGAATGATGAAAATAAAAAGCTTAGGTAGAAAAGATCTTACTACTTAACATTTATCTCAGCTACCCCCCTGAGGTGATCGTGCCAAAAACTGAGTAATACCAATAGAAAATATTTAGCTAGAATGGCTGGCCTTGTAAATATCCTTGCATAATCTCCCAAATGGCATCAAGGCTCTTTTTGCATGATAATTGCACCATCATGTACAATATAAATATCTAGAACAAGGCAGAATTTTCATGTTAAATGGGTGGCACAAGCATACATTTTTGTCAGGACTGTGGGAAGCAGAAAAACCTGATATTATAACCTGACATTCGCTGTTACTTTATGATTCCTCTCATGCTGACATTGTTTGCTACTACAGTAGCTTCCTCCACCGCAACATCCTCCTTTTGTGATATTTCATGTTGTTGATTTGATTTATATGAAAAGATAGCAGAACCTTTTCTGCCAAATCCAGCTATAAAGCAATTTGTTATAGTCAGTTTCTTAAGTTTCTCTGGCTGAAATGTAGTTTATGTTAGTGCTTTCGGCTATGCTAGTGGCCTGGCTTTGTCGTAACAGCGTCGGTTAGTCGGTTCACCACTGTGGTCCAGATAGAAATCCCTGACTGTACTTTCTGTCTAGTGCTAATTAGCAAATGTTAGGCTGCTAATATGCTAACCTAAGAAGGTGAATGTGGTAGGCTAAATAACATGTTAGCATTGTCTTCGTGAGCATGCTAACATAAGCACAGTCTCACAAGGCTGCTAGTATGGCTATAGAAAATTGTTCAGTGTTAGTGCCATAAAAGAAAAATGGGGGATTCAGACATTTGCTTCTAAACCACTCACAACAGCAATTTCACTGTCAAAATATTGTGCTGTTTTCTTTGCCAAACACGGGTCAGTTAAACTTCACTGACTTCATTTGTTTTGTCTCTCCCTGTGCGCTCTAGCTTATTTTCTTCTCTGCAAACTATAGACAAAATGTATCTTCCTACCACGCTTGTTAATTTGACCTTGACACAGTTTATTGTTTATAGCTGATGTATGGAGCCATTTCACAGTAGCCACCAATCAAAGCCTCAGGGCCTGCAGAAAGCTATGAAAAACTGAGCTATAACGCTTGTGCAGACATACTGTAAGTCATCACTATATGAACCAATGCCAATTTTCCAGTTCATGACAAAAGCATGAACAGTGTGCACTTTCTAAAATGACACCAAGATAATATTCATACCTCCAGACTGCCTGAAATAACACCAGAAAGTCCTGCCTAAAAATCCTCAACGGCCTGATCTTATTTCTGTCAAGACATAGAGTACATTTCCCCTCATACTAAGACAGATTGTTAGAATTCATTAATTTACAACAACATTAAGTCACTCAACAAGCAGAACAGAGCTCCATGCATTGATTTTCAGAGGCAGAAATCACAGGGGAGCAAGAAAACTGTGTAAAAGATTCAAGGTGGTCACCAGGAATCAATAAATTGCAACACTGCAGGAGCTGCAGTTTGCCAGTCATGCTGTTCATTAGTCAAGATCCACTTTCAACAAAGCAGGACTTTTGAGAAAGTGACTGTTAAAGCACCAGAATCAGCAAAGTACTGTATGAACTGAAGATGCTGTCAACAGAGTATGAAACATTCAAAAAGAAGAATGTACAAGTAGATAGATAGATAGATAGAGTTTGTGTTTCCAGGATACCATGTTTGCTCTCAAAGTATCCAATGATGATTTTTATATAAAAATGGGTCACATACTTTGGCTTAGACAACATATTGCATCATTGTGAGATAACCACTGTTTGAATTTTTCTCCTCTCAAAGATTTATACATGACCTATTTGTTAATACATGATTTATAAATTCAACACAACTGAATATTTCCTGGCTGACACAATGCTTGGGATCACAGGGTTTCTATTTTGTTAGCACAAAGAATACAAAATCTAATGCTGCTGAAACTGTAGACATGCCAAACCTTTTTTTTTTTTTTTTTTGCCAATATACTAATTGGAAGGATGAAGAAGAGGGACTCTTGTTGCCCACAGAATTGTTGGAGGATAGAAATCAGTGAAAACCCCATTAACTGTCTGCTGGTTGCCTATGTTTAGTGAAGGTCCAAAACTGCCAGCTTTATGCAATGTTGCTTGTCACATCGATGTAATCAGGCCTTAGTCGATTCATTGGGCTAGGACCTATTCTCAGATGTGTATTTGACCTATTGAACTTGAACACAAGCAAAATGTCCCCAGACTGCAGGACTTAAACACACGGTTGGAGTCAATCTTCAAATAATGAGATTAAACTTCAGATAATTGTGAAATACTGTATACAGCTTAAGTACTAATAATTGTAGTGTTTCCTTTTACTTTGACTCATACTTACCTACACTTAGCATAATGGGTTGGGGATTACACAAGCACAATCTCACTTCCCCTCTATTTTCTCACAATTGTATTTTCATGTCTGAGATGCAATCATTTGGTAATGACTTCCAGATTCCCATTGTCCTCTGTTTGCTGATGGGATGCACAGAGTTATGGGATAAAAGTAAGATGTGCTGAGAAAATTTATAAGAGCTCAAAATCTGGAACTCATTTCACAGAAAAGGTGTACAAGTATGATTAAGACATTTAGAGGGAACAACAATACTGGACCTAAAAAAAGACAAAAACCATTAACAATGCTGTGTGAGAGAGAGAACAAAGTGAGAGTGAGGTCTCTTCGGGGTAATGTAGAGGAGGAGGAAGAGGAGGAGGAGGAGGAGCGCTGGCTTTGGGTCCCTGGGCACAAAAGGTGCTGCAGCATAGCTGAGGCTCCGCTGACTATACTAACTCATCCTACCACATGGAGGTGAACTAAACAAGTTCAGTATCAAGTTAGTTTCTCTCCACAAAATCATTACATCTCTTTGGATTGTTTTTGAATCACAAATAATTTATTACATATATTCAAGCGTGTCAATACGCTGTGACTCTCACTCAGCCCCCAAACCAGTTTTTACTACTGAAAACATAAACCCTTGCAATGGGTGACAGATATTTAATTTTATTTATAAAAATGATTAGTAATTTCCTCGGTTTTTACCAAATGTCAATCACAGATGAGTAAACAATGCATCTCCAGGGACTATTTTCAGTCATGCATTAACACATATATGGTTTACAGGTATGTAAGTGGGAATATTTGAAAAGAAACTACGAGACAATGCCTATTATGAAGATATATTTATTGTTTTTGTCTTTTTATGGGGTTTGTTGAACATAAGAAATGAAAGGAGAAACTAGTGAATGTCACCAAACGTATCTTTTAAAGAAAAACATAAGATTACATCTCTGAGGAAGTAAATTCAGTGATAAAACCAAATGACTCTGCTAGTGATAGAGACTGATGTTAAAATGTTATTTTTGGTTGGAGTTTAAGTTCATGTGGTGAGAAAGGTCTTTAAGAAATGTGCAGAGACCTGATGGTTTATACTTTCATGCCCGACTATCTTCTCATTTCGCCCTTGCACCTTGGCTTAATGGAGTTGACTAAGTGTCTTAACTTTATGTGACTCTTGCAGATGGAAAGGCTGTGCACTCAGGGAAAGTGCTTTTAGGAGTCAAATGAAAACTTGAAATGGAACCTTTTCTCTCTTTTCATCATGGAGCATTTGTTCAGACTTAAATTTGGCTTTTGATTGTTATTCGAACCGTTACTCTTTTTAGTGATTTCAGAAGTTCTCCAGGTTCTGTAACTATTCTGGTCTCGTTCATCAATCTGGCACCTTGTGTTATGGGCTCCTGTTTTCCCCATTTTTTCCTGTAACTCCACAAGGGTCTTGTATTGATTTATTGGAGTGTTAAGCAGTCGAATGTTTATGTCTTCTACCCTGGATGACACCATCTGCTACTAATCTGTATTTCCGTCGTTGTCTGCACATGGCAGCCCAGAACAGCTCGGGACAGATTCAAGTGCAAAGACACTGATATTTCCCTGTCTGGCTCTTCCTGTGTGGCTCCATCTGGATATTTCACTTCTGTTTATTAGTCACTCCACTGCTTTCCATCCATGTTAAACTTTTACAGTTAACTGTATACATTACAGTACTGTGGTTAGAAAGAGTTTTTTTTTTAGGAGCCACTGAATACTGGGACATACGCTGTATCATTCAAGCCAAAAATATGACTCAGTGTAAGCCACATAAGTTAAAAACACAGGCTGGCTAACACCTGTGTCATTTCTTCAAGAAGTTAAAAAACTTTATTTACATACTCACAAAGAAATGCATGTGAATGGACATGAACTGTTTCAATCCCAGCTCTGGTCTTGTCTCCATCCCATGTTTTCATGTTTCTTCTGGACCTTCTAGAGGACTTGCCCACACCCAGCCTACAGTTAGCGCCAGGTTTTCCTTCAAGCTCTGCTCTGCTTCTCATCCCTTGCTATCCAGCCACACCTCCCACACCCATCTTCAATCCCCTGATTAGCTCCCTCTATATAAATACTTGTATGTTTCAAAGTAGTTTCAGTTAGTTCATAGTGTTTGTGATTTTTTTCATGCTCCTCGTGTTTTGAACCTTGTTTGGACTTTGGACTGTTTAACCCACTCCCCTGGATTATTACTCTGCTCAGACTGCGTGCAAACCTCTTACCGCTGTTTCAGACTCATTCGCCTCTGCTTGCCCCTGTTCAGCTTGTCTGCCTGGACCTGAAGAAAACCTTATTTTCCCCTTGTGTCTATAATAAACACTTTAACATTAGATGATAGTCTGTCTGTTTAGTGTCTGCAGTTGGGTCCTCTGCCTCTGTCTGGTTCTACATAGGCAGACAGAGGTTTAAGTTTCAGTTTCTGCAGGCCACGTTGTTTTCTTTGTTTAGCATTATGATTATTGCTGCCTATGATAGACTGGCAACCTGTCTGACCGGAGTTTCCCTGCCTCTCACCCAGTGTCATCTAGGATTGGCTCCAGCTCCTCCACAACCTCCAACAGGATAGCTACTGAAGGGTTGGATGCATGAAATATTGCTGCACATGCTAACTGTCAAAACAACTGATATCCTATAAAATCAGGGATGGAAAAATGTGCTTTTACTGTACATACAGTATTTTATCAGCAAAATGCACATCAAGTATCAAAAGTAAAAGTACTAATTGTGCTGAATATTACTCCATCCCAATTACATTCCACCACTACATGAAATGCATGCAAAAGATCAGACCATATGATTCCCCTCATTTACAGATGTTATTAGGTCAGATTAGTTGATCAAAGAGTCATGAATTGTTGTGACTGCAGTTTAGATCCTGGCCTATTGTGGTTTGCCATCTTTCACGACTCTTGTGATGCACGCAAGCGATTAGAAAGGAGGTGCCAGGAGCAGACCTGAGTGTTAGGGCAGCGTAAGGTTGCCCAGATGCTGCTTCTGATTGACTTTCTCTTTAATACACTGTTTGGGGTAAAACAAACACATGTTGCAGTCATTGGACATTTTATTTCTTTCATGACAGGCCAGTCTGATCTGGGCATTAGTTTACACCAGGTGTTTTAGGGAGCATTTGAAAGCTCGCCTCAAGTAAATCGTCAGTAATCTGAATCACTGTTATGTTCTATCTGTCAGCGATAAAACCTAGCAAAACAAACATTACTCATGTTAAATGATTGCTTTAATATCCATCAGTCTGGCCACATTTCTTTCTAAAAATTTATAGAACATTATATGATCTTCAGAAAAGCTTTGCGTAAGACCTGCATGATTCATAGCTAAATGACATTTTTGACATGTGTGCAAATATTCTCCTCCCTCGACTTTGAGTTGTACTGAGTTCATGAAAACAGAAGAGCAGAGATTCTCAGAGGCTGGGGTGGGGGCGGGGTCACTGCACATGCCTCATGATGTGTATCTTGGTTTTATTAATATGTAGTACTCATGAGGGAAGGTGAAGGCCTGTGTTGAGAGCTCAGACCAGAGAATCGGTGAACCGACAAAGGAACTTTACAGGTTACAGAGTTGTGTTGCAGGCATGTGCAGATTATATTTTTGTTTTAGATGATGTCAAAATGCAAAATAAACTTCTAGACTGTGTATTCTGCACTGCATCACGCCCCAGTGTGACACGCTTTGTTCAGCACTGTCATATCCACGGTCCTCATACCCTTTAAAGTTTGAGTCATGCTGTTTTTCTCTCTGCCAATTTGAATGATAAGTATTGTGAGCAATCAAATTTTGGAGCAGACTGCGTTGTGATGTATGGGTGGGGCTATACTTGAATCCCACTAATTTGTTACTATAAACATGTCATTCTTTACTGGTGAGATCAGTGGAAAGAGAGCACCCAAAATGACCTCACAGAGACAAGGAATGTGCATTTACACCAATCCATCACTTTGGTTTGTGAACGTGTGGTCACTGAATCTTAATTCATAATACACACACATGCACGCACACACATTAAAATGGAGAAAGAACATGACACCATAAATTTACCCAAAAGACAATTTATTGTATTTTGTTCCAGTAAAAAAGTCTCCAACTGCTTGTAGGAACACTAAAGCTCACTGTGACAAGGCAGACTTAACCTTGCCAGTACATACCTATCTTTGTAGCATAAAAGGCATGCACACACATATACATAAATAATGTGGTGTATGACAAAAGAATAGGTACTACCACATAAATCATGCGAAGCCCTGCTGTCTTTAATGTATACCACCGGTTTTTGTGATAGCAGACCTGGCAGCTGATAGTGTCCAACTTCAAAGCTATATTTCTTCTGACCTAGCTGAGGCTGGTGCTGCACAGGTAGCAGTCTTCACAGGCAGACTGCTGCAGTATCAATTAAAGCACATAGTCCAAAATGAATGAGTAAATCAAATGCAGATTAGAGGCTAAGGGATATGAGCAGTCTTCTGAAACCTCACCTCCGTCTGAGGGAGTCGAGACGACGGTTATCAGCGGATTTATCATTCTATCGTCAGCGTCAGATAAAATCCGAAATCTTTTCCTAATGGATGAGGGATGAGTGACACTTGAAATTTCATTCCACCGCAGACAGGTAGATTTTTCCTTGAGCCTCTATGTAGACTTAGCTGTGGGTGATAACATATTGGCAGCGATAATGGAAGACTAGCAGGAGGTCAAGTTTCTCTGGTGAAGAAAAAAAAAACTGCAAGAAGATATCAAAAGAAAATTAAGTAACTGCCAGTGAAATATCTTCAGGAACATTAGTTCAAAACAAATGGGAGTAATGCAAGTGAAGCAAATCCCTTTCTGACATTCAATTCAAAACAATGTCTGGAGTGATACAAAACACAAACACCAGAATTAACTTTCTTTATATAATATGATCAATGTGTGGTTTAATGGTAAGTCAATCCAGAAACCCACATATTTAATTATATCAAGTTTCTGGAGAGGTGTACTATCGTTACAAAGTAAAACCAGAGAACTGGATTTGAAGTTGAGGTTCTGTCTCTGACTAAAGACCATTGTGTACCACACTGTTATTAATTTTGTTAGCTGACAAGTTTGTAGAATATTAAGGCCAGATTGAAAAGTCTCTTTAATTTGCAATAGTTGAGGTTTATATAATATCTGTGTGTGTGTGTTTGTGTGTGTGTATCATCTGCATATAACCCCACATTCACAAAAAAATATGAGATCAGTAATAAAACTAGAAAACAGAAGGGGACATCACATGGATATAACACGTTATACTTTACATACACCATAAATACTGTATGCAATCTATTCAAAATGTTAGCGTCAGAATCCTAATTTCTTCCAGTTGAGTGAAGATGATATTTTGTTGTGTCTGAGGCAGAGGAGAGTAAAATGCAGAGCTCAAACAGTGCAGGCGGGTGTGTCAGTATGAACAGTAGTAGCATCTGTGCGTCTGGCAGCCAAAGAGGTTGCACCCAGTTGATGTCATAGCTTTGTGTGCTGATCTGCTAAGCAGTGTTCACAACCACTGGTACAGATGTACATCTGTTCCACATACTGAACAAACAAAATCTGAGTCTTAATCATCCAGAATATGCATGTACAAAAGTACTGATAAAATTGTTTTTGACATATTTAGCAGCAGTTATCTGTAAATGAATAAGTGTTGCCTCATGTAGTTAAATGAATCTCATGAAAGTCATTCAAATCAGTGATATCCTTTTAGGTCTTAGTCAAAAGAAAAGTGGTGCAAAGATGCACAGAATGTGCTGAAGTGGGTGGCTCCGTTTGACGAGATGAAGCATGAAAGTAAAAATGAACAAACAAAGACATAGAAAACTTTTTAAACCAGTATCTAATTTTCAGCTTCATTAAACCACCAGGAAAAAACAAAACTCTTATATTCTAGTCATTCCAGTTGGGGCACTGGTGTCACGAGACAGATGGACCCCACTGCTTGACTGAAACAGCCTCAGCTTCCCATCCAGGGTTCCAGTCAGCAGCTAGAAAATACAGATCAAAAAATGACATCACATTTAGCTTTTACTGTTGTGGATGATGCGTCTCAGGAAATGCATCACACATAACTCTTCTTTTTATGACTTTCTGCTTGGAGGACCAAGTTGCATAAGAGCACACCTGGTTCCTAAAAAAAAGTGAGGTCAATCTGTAACCCAGTGAAATTCCTAATTTTTCATACCTGCCATTAATCACAAATAACACAAATCCATGTGGCTTGAGCTCTGTTATATAACTTTGTTTAATCAAACTGGGACTCTTGATTTTGCCAGTATTAGTCATGCTGACTTGAATGTTTACAGATTAATAAGGACCCTGCATATCAGTAAGCTAACATCAACTGACACAGCAGCACTCTAAGACCTGAATATATTATATTCAGAGGTGTCCCTAATATTCTGGGCCTCTTATGTGTGGACAAAACTATAGAGACACCTCTGAATATAATGTAGTCCAGTACAACACCATCTTTAACTATGACCTCAGTTGTGAACATATTGAATTTATACATTTATGACAATTTCACCAAAAACTGAAACATATTGAGCTTCATAAACACAGTTTTTAAGGTGGAAGTGTTGCATTAATGTGCATATAATTGTACAGGTGTACCTAATAAAGTGGCTGGTGAGAGTATATCATATGTTGTAATTAATTAATCCCACTCAAAGTCTTAAAGGACGACTCAACAAACTGCAATGCAAACGAACAAAACAAACAAACAGATGGGAATGCATAGGTGAATGCCCAGTTCTGCTTTGGAACATCGGTGTCATTTATGGTGATATTAGAGGGAGTTTATGGTGTTTGTAAAGTATCTTTATTAAAAAAAATATGAACAGTGGGAAAACAATGGTTTGCCAAGCAGTAATAAAAAACATTTGGTACAACAATAGTCCAACATTTTTCCCATGCACTAAAACCGTTTTATGTAGGAGAAGTCATCTTTTACCAGCACACAGCTGTCGGTGCTGGGAAAGGGGGTCACAATAGCTGATTTCTAAGGATGACTGAAATATATTATGACTTGGATGGATTTAATCTTCTTTGGATGAGTGATCTTTGCAACCTCTCTCTTGACTATGCTAGCATGTAATGTAGAGCTGAAGCTAAATCACACTTTCTAAGAAGGTTATAATAGCATTAATGGATTTTTCTGTTACATCATCCAGAAACCATCTGCTATTTGACACATTCAGTCTCCATCTGTCTTTGGGTGACCAACAAGTCAAAAGTCAAACTCATTGGTGGGCCATTATAAGGGGGTTATTTTGCTTTCGTTTAGCTTTTTCCCACATTTTAGAAACACTCTTAGGACATGCAAAGAAGAAGCAATGTTGAAAGTGTGGGTGAGAAAAAATGTTGTTTGGAATGCAATGTGGGTTAGATTTTCACTGGTCAACGCTGTCATACAGTATACTGGCATTTTGGATGACAGAAAGTGTCCGTCTGTAGAAACTGGCAGGCTGAGTGCAACGTGCAATGTGTTTTCCCTCCCAAAGGAGGGAAAATTGTAAGCACATACTGTACTTCAATTCAATTGTAAAGCACATACTTCAGCATGCCAGGATGTTCTATACTGCACATGCTGAGAGGAAGAAGCTGATTCACCTAAGAGACAGAGAAAGGGCAGATCTCTTTAACCTCCTATTAAACTTAATGGATTAATACTATTTATTTTAATAACTACTAAAGCAACTGAGGAAAATGAAACTCACATCACACTGGAGACATGACATTATTTTTAAATTTTTTTTTTATAAATTTCCAATTATCTAACCTTAGTTCTTGTCATAGTTAGCATTATGGGTGGTAATTAAAACAATCCAAATAATGGCAATAACAGGAATTGATTATCTCCCCATCTCAGACTCCCTGCCTGTTCACCCTTCTGCCCTCTAGCCAGTCTCCGACAGCCTGTAGGCAGGGCTCATTTACAAGGCCCTGGACCTGGGGGAATGTAATGAAACACAGATCCCGTCAGACTCTGCAGTCCATGTGTTTCCCTCAGAAGCTGGGTGAGGAATGATTCGTGAAATGTTTCTGAAAAATGCAGGGCACACCCACAAATAAAACTAATAGTTTAGCCTGAAACAATCACAGAACTCCTTTCTTTCAATGGGATAATATCTCAGCCATTTTAAAAGCAATTTTAATTCCATCACCAAAATGACTGCACAATCAATGTGAAATATATTTTAGATGAGAAGACTGATGCACGCCTGTATGATAAGCACTGTATGTAGTTGGAGCCAGAAGCCATTGACTTGGCTTAGCATAAAGACTAGAAACAGGGAAACAGCTAGTCTGGCTATATCCACCTACCAGCACCTCTGAAGCTTATTACCTGGTACATTTTATCCCATTTATTTCATCTTAAACCCTATCACCTTTTTTTTCTTTTTAATGAATACTCTAACAATTTGGAAAATACAGTATTGTCATTTGCTGTCTTACAGTGTTTGAAGACGGGATCAGTTTCAGTTTGATCTCTGTGCATTCAAAGTGTTCAAAAATAAACCTCCAATAATCTGCAGTTATTAAAAAAACAGGATAGGCTACTTTATATGTGCAAATCTGAGCTACCTTAATGCATTAAAGCTGTACAGACCAGTCATATGTTCATGTTACATATAACATTTTACACAGTGTCCTTCATATTTTGGGCATCCAGGCAGCAGGAGGACAACAATTAGATTACTGATGCAAGGTTTTGATACTTCAAAAATAATCTTGTGACCTTATTTCCTAACTTCCTGTTAAGTTCCAGCT
Organism: Monopterus albus; assembly: GCF_001952655.1. Classification (NCBI taxonomy): domain Eukaryota; kingdom Metazoa; phylum Chordata; class Actinopteri; order Synbranchiformes; family Synbranchidae; genus Monopterus; species Monopterus albus. Next base: position 1,242,535 of record NW_018127940.1, read on the forward strand.
GTGCTGAACACTGACCTCAGGGAGACTGTCTCAGCTCAGTCTGTGTCTCACTCTAATGTGACATTCTGGAGAAGACAGCCCATCTTTGTATTTGCTGTCTGGCCACTACAGTAAGAAGTGAGCGTTTTCCTCTCTGGCCAGGCAAGAGGGACAAAAAAAGAAATGAAATGATATAGTAAAAAGTTTCTGTGGGACACCAGCTGCATTTTTTTGCCTGGCTACAAAACCTGAAAGCCAATGAGATGATTCACTCTTTGTTCATCTTCCTAGTTGGAAAGATAGAAGGCATCCTCTCAGTCACAGACACACACAAATAAGATCTTTTAAATAAAAAAAAGAGGAGTCATCTGTCCTTTAAAAAAAATCATATTCACTAATCTTCACTAATAATCTGATCTTGGGCCAATACTTCACAGACATTTCTGCTGCTGATGTGGAATAATGTAATTGGAGGTTTCGACAGCTTGGGGTGAAACAATACAGAAATCTGAGCAACCCAGATGGAGCACAGCAGTTTCTCTAGTCCAACCCAGTAACTTATTTCTCTGAGGTCACTGCTGATTTGTCTCTGGCTACAGTATGTTTCTTTGCCTGTACTTAAATAAAGCTCATAAAGCTCTTAAATTCCAAAAATCATTGCAAGATGTAACTGCAGATCAGGTATCAACACTTCTGTTTCTAGGCACTGCTCAAATGTGACACCGTTCCATTTGTCTGCCACAAATCTGATCTCAAAATAAATGACTAAGAGAACATCCTTATGTGAGGAGAGATAAAATCACTCCTGTTACAAATGAGAAAATACATGGAAGTCAACCTTTTGAGTAAAACATTTATAGTAGGTCAAAGGCGGGGGAGCTTATATAACTTTACAGTAGCACAGTATGCCATGTGAAATCCCACAAGATTTTACGAGTCGACACAACAAAGTAACAGTAAAAGTTGGGAGCCCTCATTAGAGACTAAAGTACAGGAATAAGTCTGAGGGAATGAACTGTGGAGCAAGATCTGCCTGCCTGAAATTCTTTTATGTATTAGAGTGGAAAACAAGTGAAAAATGAGAGGAAAAAAATGCATCGCATTATCTTTGTCTTGCTCTGGAAGGTTTTCACAGCAGTAACCATTAGAACATCTGGCCATCAAATGCAGCTAAAAACCAGGTGAGCACAGGTTGTGGATGTTTTTGTCAGTATTTTCCCCATGTCTTAGTAAGGAGAAAACACAGGCTCAGAAAACACACTGATTTTGCCATTATGATATTACATGGCCTTACTGTAAGACTGAGCAGCCATTTCCTAGGACATCTTGAACTTCGAATCATTTTTCATTCACACATCTCTGTTTTACTAAACCAAGTGGCAAATCATAACCCGTAGGCTGCCTTTCAAGGGCAACCACGTCAAGATTTAAGAAGTATTACAAACTGAAACCTACACCAGAAACCACATCCAGTGTTTTTATAAATGTCAAATTTTCATGATGTTGAATTAATAGCTGAAAATGTTAAATTTTAAAATCACAACATTCTCTATCTTGACCGATTACAATGAGAAACTGAAGTTCCCCAGTGTAATACAAATAAAATAACTAATTAAATAAATGTGACTAACATGATAAAGATATGAAGGTTTAGAAGAAAAGGAGATTTTGCTGTAAAACAATCCATTGGCATGGCTAATGAGGACACTGCTTCTGTTGATGAAGAACATACAGTATAACACTATGAAGAACACATATACTATTTCCAGGGTAAAAGATAAACTGAAGAACAAACTTCTATTCTTAACTTAGCTAACACCGCCGAGAAGTCATAAAACCGCTACAAATGGAATCAAAATATAGGATGTTTAAATTTCATAGTTTCAGTTTCTTAATTCCATAAGAACTGTAGAGGTCTTCCCCCCTCTAAGAGTTCCTGAGAAAGATTACATAACACACGTTGATTTCAGCTACTGATCAAGAACAGCTCTGTTTGTCTGAGTTAGCAAACAAAAGGTAGCTGTGCGGTCGTGAATGCACATGGCTGTCCCTAGCTATGTACTAAGTGCATTCAGAAAACTGATTGACAAACACTCAACAAGATTGCCCACCAATACAAAATTGCTTAGGAGCTGTAATTCAATAAAGTACAGTATTACTGGTTAGTGGCTATGACATGGCAAGTTTCTTTCATGAGCAATCATTTCTGTACTTAAAACAGAATGTGAATGAGATACACAACTGCCAAAATAAACATAAAGCCTGAGTCTATATGAAGAGTACAATGCACCAGGTACACCAAAAGCCTACACAGCTGACAAAAATGACTGGCCTCACTTACATGGCCTAGGTACTAACAGTGAAGCCAGAGCTCTCACTCAGTCCATGTACAACACCTGAACAAGAACTAATGGTTTTAATTCAATCAGACCATCCCTGTGTAGACATCTGGTATTTCAAGGTGGGAGACTTGTCAGCTCTTTATTTATCTGCAGACCTTCAGGAGCCATCTGGTTCTTTCATACATTTGTGAATTTTATGACTCCAGTCTGCTCAAATCTTAGCATGTTTCTGTTGTATGAAGTGGCCAGTGCCACAAGTCTGAGAACATAAATTAGTAATGCCCAGTACAAAATGACCACATAAAAAAATCTGTATGATATTACACAGAAAAAAAGATAAGATGCTGTAAAGAAAAGAGCTTTGTTATTTGCACAAATCTGCAAAAACAAACAAACAAAATTTTAAAAGCCAGATTTACATGAGGAAACAATCTGTCAAGGAACTACTGCAAGTGTACTATGGTAAGTAGCTTGTAGGGCACATTTGTGTCCTATTATCTATTTAGGTTAAAGCAATATTTTAATCTATTCACCTGACACCTATGATGGAAAATACAGTTAGGTTTCAGTCTACAGTGCCAGTTCTTGATTTTTCTCTGACTGCATGCTCTATCAAACAAAACAGGACCTGCAGCAGTACAGGGCGAGCATGTCCTAACTAATGAAGTGGTTCTTCAAACTCTGCAGATTACTATTTATTCAGCCAGAAAATGGCCATGGATCAAACTTTCCACTTTCAGACTTGGAAATCTGGATGCATTGTGCTGCTGCAAATTTTAATTAGTTGGAACTATACAAATGGATGTGAACATTTAAAACATGTGCCTCAAATCCAAAAAGACAGTGGATAACAAGTCTCATGAGACATCCAGCAGAGGCTGTGATGTTATATTTTAGAAGATTTCTTTTGCAAATCTATGTGCTTTGAACAGTTCCAAAGAAAAATCTTGAACTGGACAATAAAACACATCAAAAGGGAACTGTTGCTCTGTACACAATTCTCCAGAGAGTTTGGTAGAGATCTTGAAAAGATTCTGATGTAAACACTGTAAACACTGACCCTGTAATGGTAATTCAAGATAGGCAAAAGACTTGTAATCTATATTAAGCTTTACTTTGGGTCATTGGTGAGAACATATACGGCCCCTGAACGTCTATGGATGTCTACCGGTTTAAACTGACAGATTGGTCGAGCAATGACAGCAGCTGTAAACTCATTAATGTTCATTTTTATGAGGATCACCCAAAATAAAAGATCACAGCAACAAAACTAAGCATTCAAAGCATTTTTGATATTTCACACTTGCACAGTACCACCAGTGCTGAATTTTGTCTCTCTGGACATAAATGGCATGACATTAAAACACAAGGGATCCATTTAAAAAAAAGACCATACAACAAATGGATCTCTGGTTTTACGTTGCTATTCTGATATCAAGGTACTCATTCTTGTCCATACAGTAACTTAGATATAGAAAGATGTAAAGAACTATAATGAGTGCTTTAGTTAAAATGACAAGATCTGTGAGGTGGGTTGTGAATGTATAGGGGAGTAACAAGAGCAAGGACATTACAGAACCATGAGGACAAACAAATGTAAGGATTGTACCTCCGGCATGGCTGGGTTGAAAGTCACACTGAGCACCGTGTCTGAGTGTCTCTGAAGTTTGTGGAGGTAGCTGCTGCTACGGACGTCATACACATAGGCCTGAAATGAGATGGAGTATGTGAACCAAAGTAGTCGTGAAGTGCAACCATGCAGTGATGTACAGATTTAAGATAAGATGAACCTATTTAAAACCAGTTAAACTGACCCACTGAGTGAAGCTCATTATAGGAATATGATACATACAATAGACAAGTGTGTTCAGAAGAAAACGTACAAATGATGTGGTACAACTGGATACAAAGTCATTGGAAAGACAAGCAGATGTGAACAGATGCAGATTTGCTTTAGGAAAGGAAAACTTTGTGCTTATCCTATTAAAGTTTTGCTTTTGATCCAACTTCATTCACAATGTGTGTGTACAGCTAACATCCATACTGTCATGTCCATTGTTTGTTTGGGGCCAGTAATTAAGTATTCAGTCTAAAGATCTTAACACATTACATCATAGTTTAGTATAAGTATGATCACAGTCATTAATATTTTCTTAATGATCACTAGGGGTTTTCCAGAGACTGGCTAGACAGCGAGGTTTGGGTCTTGTTGCTATCAATAATCACACTCACATAAAATATGCAATATCTGGGCCAGAATCAGTCATCAAAACAGCTGGACTAAACTCAAATGACTCTGGAGTCATCACTCTGGAATAAGTTCAACAGCATATTTAAAAAGGAATCTGGAACTGGGTATCACACTTCAATACTTTTTGAGTAACAGACAAAGTGATGTGAAGAGTTGGTGACAACTAACTCTAGGCTGGCAAAGTCTCCTCATTCAAAGTGATCAAAGTGCCTGTACAACCGCTTGTGTTCAGGCAACAGTAAACACTGATGCACAAAGGAACTTTAAATAGTTTGTTAAACAGCAAACAGTAATACCAGACCCAAAGGTGGTGGTTAATTACACTGTGGTTAAAAGTTTTGAGTGAGTTTGTTTTAGCATGACTGCATTTGCTTCTCAGGCTTGTCACACACTGATAGCACTCAAATACTGAGCGCTTCAAAAACGAGTGGCCATTGAGACTGGTTGACTTAAAGGACCTTTGCAAGTATAAAAGTAAAAACCCTGTTAAGCATCCCTTTATTTTAAGTGTTAAGTAGGAGTCGATTTCACAATTGGCCTTGTAACAGATTTACATGTGTACTACTTGTGTAAAACATCTTAGAATCAGCACTTAAATTTAAACTGTTAGAATAGATATGTGAGCAAGTCATCACATTGGTAGCACAGTTTTCTTTCTAAACACAATCACTGAGTTTTATGTTACATTAGTTTGCCCTGGTGCCATGAGGACAGATAAAAACAGATGTGGGGATGTTTGTTACCAGACGACAACTCATCAGATTCCTGCAGCTGTTTTGTATTATGTTTCCCTGAAAAAAAATGCTTCAAGTGAGCTCTGTCAAACAGTCCGTGGGTAGAGTGTCTTGTGTCTCCATCACGTGAGTGATGCCAGGCAGGGCATTAGATACTTGGAAGCAAAAAATTCTTTCAGGAATGTTAAAAAATTAACACTGATCCCCAGACGGATTCGTCTGTATCAACAGTAACGGAAGCAGAAAGTAGGGGCAAGAAAGCCCGAGGCCTGAAAACTGAAGCGCCAGGCTTACATCTTGATTAGCAAATGTAAAGAAAAACTGTTCTTCTATAGAATAAATTTCATGTCAGATGCTAAGAGGGGAAGTAAAATGGGTGGAAAACAGTGGAACTCTTCTGTACATACAGCAGGTTAATATTGACCACAATGAAATCTGCTTTTGGAAAATGTGTAAAATGATCTAGGGAGTCTTTTTAGAGTATTCAGGCTCTTTCTTCCCATGATTCCTTTTTGATATATTAAGACAAGTACAAATGTGTCTGCCTTATGGAAGTCTCAGGGAAGCTACAAATAAATACGGTGCAGCTCACCGCCGTATACTCTCTCGAGTTCCAAGAAACACTGGAAATGTCCGTTCTCAACAGAGATGCTCTCACATGTCCATGCTGTGCTAAATTCACATAATTAATAACAACCAGCAGCATGCATATGTTATTCCACTGCATTCAACAAGCACGTACACCATAAGGAAAGAGAGATGGATGAGGAAAAAAAGGAGGCACTCTTCTGAAAATGTCTTAAAAGCAAATATAAGGCAGAGTCTGGAAAAGCAATTAAACATTTCTGTTTCAACATGAATGCTGAGTTTGACTTCTATGGAAAAAGGCTTGAGCCCAAGTAAAAATCTCTGAGTCGAGCACAAACGGTCCTCACCTGAGGTCAAGCTGATAAAGATATGCTGCTGTTTTCCTGCTTACCTTTACAGGATCTGATAAGATGAATACAAGTATTACATTTATTTATAAATGTCTTATGTCTCTGGTATATTGCAACTACAATTTAATTTGGAATTAATTTTAATTTAATTTTGCAACCTTGTGATGCTCATCACTGAATTCATACACTGACACTATATAGGTGGCTTTAGTGGACAACCTCCTTCTGTCTGATTATCATAGTAATCATGAGAGGCATATGAGGGAGAAAGAAGCGTGTTGTTCACAGAAACCCAAAGTATTACAACTTACATAGCTATCCTCCGAGCCCGATGCAATAAACTTGCCGCATGGCGAGATGGCTGCAGAGCATGGATGGCAGCGATTTAGATGGTTTTCATAACGCCGCACACATCTGATGAGGAGATGCACATAGAGGTGAGAAATCAGCGAGGTTAATAAGCTCAAACCAACCTGATGTGAAGGAGAGACTGAATATTTGACTAGTGACATCAAAATGTCTTTACTGGGTCCCTGTGGGATTAAATTATACTGTTTGTATTTTATTTCCCGGCTTGTCTCACTGAAATGGTCATAATAGAAGTACATAATATGTAAACATTGTATAAAGCAATACAGTTTAATCCATTTCAGATAACTTTACACTGAACTCTGTGTGCTAAGACACTGTCAAACAGGAAGTTGGCACATTTCATATAAAAAAAAGAAAAAATATATAACAAAAACTGCCTGAGTAGTGGGACTGAGGGAATGAACACATCTATGGACATTTTTATGTTAAAGTGATTAGATAAAAATGCAAATTCTATCAACGAGGGGCAGAATGCCACTCTCTAGCCTTCACGTTTTACATTTGAACCAGGTCAGGAGAAGAAGTTGAGCATGACTCAAACAAAACACAGGAAAGAGGAGGTAGTAAATGACGGATGGCCCCCTTGTGCAACTTCTCTGCTGTTTCATTTGGTTTGCAATGGCATGTAATGCTTTTTACAATGCCACTGACAGCTAGCTGAGCTTGAGTCTCTATATGGGCTGTAAGGTTGGCAGGGCTTTGACAGGAGGTGAGCGCATGCCTTTGACATTCACATGGTAATGTCATTAAGCTGAACTAAAAGTAGGTCATATTCACTGGCAACCATAAAGAAACTTGATATAGCCAGAACCAGTGAGTTCTTGAAACATACACAAGGGGGACACAAGGAAACTCCTTATAATAAAATGCAAGTTCATACATTTCCTAAGCAATAAGTGCATACTTTATTGTTTGAATGCCAGTCTTTGATGTTGTATTCAGTGGCATTACCGTATTTTGTAGTGTTCTTCTCATTCATCCAGTATACTGTCACTATCATCTGAATACACACTGGCCTCAAAAGAGCCAGTCAAACAGTTTCACTGGCTGCAACTGAACAAAGGCCTCATGAGACTGAGATGGCTCAGCCAAAAACAAGACTGTCTTGACAATGCAGCAAAAAAAGAGCCGCCTAACTGAAAAGAAAACAGCAACACCATCCATTCATGCATGCTGACCCTACGCTCCATGAGTTACATAGAAGAAAAAGGTGTGCAAAGGTCTTTTCCAGAATTACTGTAAGACCCAGCTGAGCTAATTTGTCATTTTTAAACAGAGAAAACAGGGGATGGCAAACCAAATGGGCATAACTGAGAGCTAGTGCATCCAGTCATAAGGGAAAAAGTAGATGTGATAAGATAAATGACACATAACACCTCATAACCTTGACTGTGGAGGTCGTGGACTAGTGCTAAGTCCCTTACAAGAATATACTGAGAACTAAAAAGAGGAAATCGTCAATACTTAGTTGAATTTAAGAATGTATTTCTACCTCCTAAGCTTATGTTATTTTCTATGTGTAAGTTACTCACACAAGAATCTGTGAAAAATCTGACCTCTAATCATTTTGATATACAGCAAGATGAGAATGATCTATTTCTCACTCTCACTCATCTGATTTTCTAGGTCAGAAAGGCCCAACCCCACCCCCTTCATGTTGTATTACTGACAACTATCCAGCATTTGCCTGATGACTAACAGACTGCACAGGAGGGCCTGATCCTCTCGAGTGGGAGGCTATACGATTACTGAATCCACCTCAGTATTCAGTGTCAGGCATCAAGATAATCAACAGATTAATCATAGCTCATTATCTCCAGCCAATATAGTTCATCCAATTTAACTGTCAGGTGAAAGCTTCTACTGTTTGATATCAGTTAAATATACTGTAAATATATGATTGATCTATTTAGTAACACAATGTATTGCTCAGTATGAATTTATCAAATGATGGAAGAGAATACATCCAGAACTGAAGAGAAACTGATCACCATCTGTTCTCTTCAGCTTTATATTCAGTATCTGAGTGGTTTCATTTTAAAGCATGCTAAATGCTGTAGATGCCTGAACTGGAACATTGCACACTTAAATATGTAATTTTAAAATACAACGGGTGAGTGAAGGGTGGGGGTTTAAAAAATAAACTCTAACTAGTGCAGTGGTTTATAAGAAACCGCTGTCTTTATGTGTGTGGAAAACTTTCAAAAACCATTACCCTCATTCAGCACTTGATGGAAACACATGGGTATCATGCATGTCTGTGCTTCTGTCTCAAAAGGAAGAGGGCACAAATACTAGGGATTCTTTGGTGACAGAGCAAAATAAAATTAAGATTGAGTTTCAGAAGTTTCTACAGAGTGAAATGTAAAATGTGGTTTTTCTGGAAGTTCTCTAGTTTGATTAAAGACAGAATACAGTACTAACCCCAGCGTTTGTTCCAGCTTAGAGCTTTTGTCAATAGAGCTGCGTGTCTAATAAGAATACTCTTTCATTAGCCATATACAGCATGGCCATGGGTAAGAATACACATTAGCTTTCACCCATACAGTCAATGAATTTGTAGAAAAGCACAGTAAAGTCATAAAATAACTGGGGATGAGTCAGATTACTGTTAGCTCTCTGCTTTGTTTAAAGTCTAGAACTCCTCATACTTTCACGGCGGTCTCGTGTATGTGCAGTTGAGTTTGGCGTTTTGTAATGAAGAAACATGTCATCCAGTGCAGAGGTGTGATTTACTGATGTGTTTTTAATCTCCTGTGAACAACAATGGAGGTCTATGGCACAGACAAGCTAATCCAGATCTTAAATACGAGTAGAAGCAATTCACTCTTGGCTTTAGTCTTTGTATGAGAATTGTTGAAAATACTATCAATATAGAAAATGACTGTACTTAACCTTTAACTGAGTGCAGTAATTTCAAGCCTCAATAATAAGATAAACATAGATTTAGGACAGCTGTAACTTTTTTTGTATTTAGTACTAGCTACAGAAACAAACACGTTTTTCAAAGACGGAAATAAAATTAACAGGATTGAAAAAAAAAACTTCCACATATTGTTTTCATACATCATATGTTTAAACTTGGAGGAACTGAGGGATGCTTGACAATAGCGCTCAGAATGAGAAATTGAACTGGAAACCAGGCACTAATATTTATCAGATAGCGGTAGGGCTTTGATGGCGTCTGGGATGAAGAGTTAGACATGAAAGCAGTTTCAGATATGAAAGAATGAAATACTAAATAATCATTTCTACTGAGCCAAAAAGAACATTTTCAAGTCCAAGAGAGCCTACCTGAATTATCTGCCTTATACGGATATCTGCTACCATGGGCCAAAGAAAATATTCATACATACTTTGAAAAGTGGCCACTCACTCATCAGATGAAGAATGAAACAAAAAAAAAAAACAATTCAACTATATGGTCGAGGAGGAGTAGAGGAATAAAAACAATAATGGAGCTCTTCTTTAAAGTGCCTAACATTTATTGCTTTTGGCTAATTTCAGCAAATTTAATTAATAAGCCCTTCAGCCAGTGTAAGGCCATAGTGGTGCTTAGGTTCCATACAAAACTAAGAAATTATGAATTTATGGCAGTAAAGTGTCCAAAATGTCATGAAAGCAATGTGTTACGCAAGGATGCTTTCTTGTTTTGGTTAAACTGCTACGGAGATTTCTGATGTCACTGTTTCTTCTGAAAAACTTACACAAGCTGAAACAGTACAGGAGCATTTAGTAAAAGTGAATATACAGACATCCCTGTTTCATATAACATACCAACCTAAGTGTACGGAGGTCCCAGAGCTTCACACCATCTGTGACTGCACTGGTGAGGAAGAGGTTGTATGAATCCAGTGCCTGTGTGCTGAACATGGAGCCCTGTGTTACACACACACACACACACACACACACACACACAAATGCATACTCAGCACATGCTTAACTGAAACAGATAATAAATTATTGTCCAGTATGGAAAAATTCTGTTACTGCCAATCCTGTCTTGGCAAACAGTATTCATATACTCTAGTTATTCCAGTTCATATAAAAGTAGAGTGAGACATTAAAACCAATGTAAGCACATTGAGGCTGGAGAGAAAACAGCAATGGAAGCAAAAGAGTTTGTCTTTGTGTGCCATCTCCTGTCCATTATGTACCATTCTGAGACAGGCTTCAACTAAACTGTAAACAAACAGTTTCCTCTGCATATCTACTAATAAATTCCATATCAGTGACTGTGTGTATATGTGTGAAAGAGAGAGAAAGACAGAGAGAGAGAGCAGCGGTGGGGCTGTTTTTTGTTTAGATTTCCATTAAGAGTGTGAGATCGGGAGTCTGAGAGGCCATTTCCAGTTCCATTTTCCGAGAAGTCCTCTGCTCTGATGAGTTCCAGGTGAACTAAGCAGAAGAGGCGAAGGAAATTTGAAGTGGGAAAAACTGCTTCATATGCTGCAGCTCTAGATGTTCAGTCCACCTTGGGACGATAAGGCAAGAGGCGAGGAAAGACTAGTGTTATGTGTGCAGTCTCCAGACAGGATCCCTCTAATCCACAGGTATGAACTCTACAGTACCCAAAGACTCTTAGGCGCCCAGATGGAGGACCCCACACTGACGCAATAGCACACTGCATGCTTTCCACAATGTATGGCTCACAATAGCTGGCGTGACAAAGACCAGGCAGCTCTGGGTTGAAGGAGTTTAGTCAGCTGTGTGCAAGAGTGCATCACAGTTGAATGGGTTTATGTAATTAATCCATGCCACTAGATGCAGTGTCCAGCTAATCCAGGCTGATCTGAAGGTGAAATATGCACAGGCCAACATGCAAAAGTGACTGAAGTTAATACCTCAGGGTTACTGGGTGCAGGCCACTCTCACAAACATACAAATACTTTTCTGTATTCCATTAAGTTATATAAGCAAGATTGGTCAAAATTTCCATATATTTTATGATCTATATTAATGGTTTTGCTGCTGCTGGTACATATGGAGCGAACCCATGGCATCTATTTCACTATAAAATGTAATGTGATAGTTCTAAAGAAATGTAAATAACAAAAACCCAGACTTGAATACGTGACATTAATAATACTTACAGTTTCAGTTTGATTGATACAGTAATACATTCTAATTAGATCTATAATGGATGTGAACACAGGCTCAAGCTTACTATTTGGTGGACACCAGCTAATTGGGCCCACATTGGTTCGAGACAGTGATGTGGGAGTAAGGGCACATAATTCCAAACTGCATCATGGAACATCATTACAGCAAGGCCATCATCCAGCATGGAATCTCCTCCTGCCATCTCCTATGACAGTCTTAATCCCAGTATACCATGGATTTACATTCAGTCAGCAAGATACTGATGAAGGCATGTCCTGTCTGCCTGTCTCTCGTGGAAACTTTTGGTTAACCATGACTTTTATCGTTCATACCACAAAGTAATGCTTTTATTACCTCAAAGATAATCTGTGCTTTATGTAACTTGTGCAACACTCACATATGTCCTATGCAACATTATAACAACTGCCAAATCATGACCCTTCAACAGTAGGATGGAAGATGAAGCTCAAATGACGTCAATCCAAGCAAATTCTTTGCTGTGGGGCTCAGATCTAAACTTTGCTCAATCTGTATGTGGAGTGATGAGATACTGTATATTTGCCTCTTCATTCACACAGCTTCACACCGATAGCTATCTTAATGATGCACAAAGGGAGAGACAAAGCTGCAGACTGAGATAAAAACAATGCATTTTTTCATTATCTATACTGCTTGTCCCGAAGAGGGTCACAGGGGAGCTGAAGGCAATCCCAGCTGACACTGGGCAAGAGGGTGGGTACACCCTGGACAGGTCTGCGAGTCTATCACAAGGCTGAAACTTAGAGACAAACTACACACACTCACGCCTAAGGGTAATTTAAAGTTGCCAGTCAACCTAAGATGCATGTCTTTGGACTTTGGGAGGAAGCCAGAGTACCCAGAGAGAACAAGCAAACCTCACACAGAAAGACACTAGGTTGGCTGAGGCTTGAACCCAGAACCTTCTTGCTGTGAGGCAAATATTTTGAATTTGCCTCACAGCAAGGCATTTGAATTTTGGTCATTTTCCCCTTATCAGTCAAAATATGGGGTAAAACTTGCTCATTTTTTCCTAAGAAATGCCTCTTAACTCTGTTACAAACTGTGGGACACTGCTATCTAGAGCTATTTTTTTGAATAACCAAAATTAATATAAAGTCTCTGACCTTAAAATGAGAACTAATCAGAAACATCATATGCTGCTTTGTTTACTTTATATCTACTTACATCTGAATAATCTACACATGGTGACCACATACTGAATAGGCTTTTTGTAACACAACTTCACTATTTATGTTACATATTAATAACAATTACGAATATGATAGAAAAAGAACATAAAGTAGGTCTAACTTTTTCATTCCCATTTGGGTGATCTGGTTTGTGACAGGTACATTTAATGACCTCACCTTGTTCTGTGTAATGCAGTGAATGGCTCTGCTGTGGGAATCGGGCAGCTCTGCGGCAACTCTACCCTCGTTCATGTCAAATACTTGAATGGTTCGATCTGAACCACACACAAGGACAATGTCTAAGACAGCTGTTAAGAAATTGTATGACATTATTATTATAAGCTTGGTTAATTATATCTGGGGGTCAGTAAAGTAAGTATCAAAGTTAAAAGAGCATTTCAATCAATAGCATATGCAAAGAATGTTTCTCCTCATTCATTTCTCTCATTCACAGATCAATACAGGAAGCTGGTGATGAGCTGAGTAGATGCCAGTTTTCTTCCTTACAGACAGTTTCTACCATTCCATGCCATGATGTTTGCAAACTGTTGTATCTAGCCTTCTAAACAGTCTGTTATGCTCAGGTTTTTCCATTAAACCTGACTCTAAGATGAAGAAAGGACATTTTGAGTGAAAAATCATTATATATAATAATACAAACATCACAAATTATTTTCATTGCCATTTCAATTAATCAGTTTAATGCTGTGTTAAATGCATGTAGATTTTAGAATATTTAGAGAGACTACTTTTGCATGGTGTCCATTTATACCCTCAGCTCTCCTCTATAAAAAATTAATTCTTGGTAGCTGTACTTGGTAGCTAACTCCTGACAAAATCACACTCATCTAAATGCAGTTCAGTTTCAGTGGATTTACTGGAAGATACAGTAAATGCACTGTAAATGCTAACAAGGGGTTGGAATGCTGACATTCCTGAAAAATTATAGACATCTAAATTATTTAAAGATCAAATCAGCAGTAGAAGCCCTGAGGCAGCATGTGAAGACTTTATACGTCACAAACTGACTGCTGGGGCAACTAGATGCTCCAAATAAAAGTACTGAAGGCACAGTTCACTTTACCCTCCATAGCATCAGTACAGTGTAAACTGTAACACATAACAACAAGTAAAAAGGATACAAGAAAAGAAATCGTTGACTGCAGACAAGGCAGCAATGTCTGTCCCCGCCGTCGTCACGAAGCATCTTGCCAATTTGACAACACTCTGTTGTTGATATCTGGAAGAAAGTTGCATTCAACTCTGTCTGTGCTGTATGGCTGTAGTAGAATTTAGTGGAGCAGTACTAGACTTTAAAGCAGATTTTATTTTTATTGACTCATTATAGTTTGTGTTTCCCACTCACAGGAATTACTACTTAAAAAAGAAAAAGATGAATGAGCAACACCCATGGCTAAAAGAGTGGACAGGGACCCATTATTTTCATTTCCCTGGCCTGCAGAATAAGCCCTGTCAGCTTACAGTACACAGTTCAAGTAGTCTGGGTGGTAATGAGTGTCAGCTGTGTCTGTGGTAGCTGCTAAATAAAGCCAGTCAACAAATCAGTAACAAAGCCAACTTCCTAAATAGATTATATAATATAGATAAATCCTTTGAGCTATATTACCCTGTTTATATGCATTGCATTACCTGCACTGTAACATATGTATTGGTAATGCTTCCTTTTACAGTCCCCTAATTACTAAGAAATTTCCTGGAAAATCATGGTATATAATGGGTAATTACCACAAAGAAAATACAGCTGAAATGGCTAAGAAAAACCTCCACTATTACTCATCAACTCAACTAAATTAAGACCAGTTTAGACTGGTAATCATTTGGATATTATTTTGTACTTCCTATGAAAGTAGCCAAGTAATTCATAGATATATATATATATATAATCACTTGTAATTACCTCTTGATGTCATCGTGTGTAGTGTCCACGTTATAAAGGTACAAGTATAGAGAGGGCCCAGATGCAAAAAGGAGGAATTTGTCAAGGTAATAAAACTGAGCACTCCTAATGGGTTTGGTGAACATACTCTCACTCTGCAAGAAAAAAGAAGAACATCTTTTAAAATGATTTCTCTAAATGATACATGCAAAACCCTCAAATGTGGTCTGATAATCAGCATGCACGGTATGCCTCTGTTGTCCCATTAAACCCAAAGCAATAAATGTGAGCATTTTTTTATGTAAATCTAGTGTACTTCTAGAATACTGTATTTGCATAGCTCAGACACCTCTGACACACTTTCACATCCAAATTTTCATTAGTTTTGTCTCTTCATAGTTCATACCATGTGGAGAAAAAAATAGTGAAGGGAGTTAACTTGGGATAAGGCATTTTTATCAGTAAAGTCTGTACAAGTCATTAACATGATTCTCCTTGACCTCCAAAAGGCACAGATAGAGTCTGTCAAGGTAAAAGAAGCAAACAGATGGGCTGCCCTGTCAGATATCTTACTCTGTCCAGGTTAAGAGCTGTACCAATTGACCTGGCATCTGTAGACTTCCACTAACAAGAAAACATAAGGGATACTGTGTGGTCAAGTTACTGTTGCCAAGTTGTTTCACAAGAACACCAAGCAATCAAAGGCTGGCAGACCCAGACCCAGCTCAAACAAATCTCACGGAATGGGAGTAAAGTAGGGATGGTTAGCATCAGCTGAAGGGAGACCCCAGGATTTGTGGACGGGCCTTTGTTTTGATTTGGCATGGGAAAGTAGACACACTTCTGACTGACCCATTAAATATGATACCCAGTGAAGTCAGAAGGGCTTGCATACAATCAAAGTTTTGGATGCTCTGAGACTAGCAGATGCCTTGAATGACAAAGCCACTATCTTTGAGCCAAGAAACTTCACTTCATCATCCCACTTAATTTAGTGTTCTTGTTTTTATTCCCACCAGGCTACTCTTATTTAAAAAGAAGAAAGTGAGTTAAGCATGTTTTATATCAATATATATATCATAGATGCATTTTGACAATTAAACAGAAATTCTCTTACTGAAGCTCCATGATAAAGGTGCACCATGAATCAGCTTCTAATGTGTTGTAAAGAAGCATTGTGAATACAGTAGCAACCACTATTTAAATGTCGTTCAAGTGTTAAATCATTGCCTCAATTACAGACAAATTCCTTCCAGCAATCAAAGAAGACAAGAGCAAAACTGAAAATTTGTACAGCAAGAGTCTGTAACTATTTTGTTTTGTTTGAGGTTTAAAACCTTCAGATTGAGGACATTTTTGCAATATGAGGTCACTGGCTGATCTTTATTTCACTGTTTAGTTGGTTAGGATTTGGGCTGAGAACAATGACAGTGAATATTTTACTGAAGAATAAGATAGAGCATAAAGTGGTGATGGTTAAGCTTAAGGTGATAGTGACTGAACGTAATGCACAAAAAACAAAATTATGTACAAGTGTGTGTTAGTGAATGGATGGGACATTTACCATGATAATGGCAGGGTCTGGGCTGCTGTGGGTCCAAATTCGAAGTTTTTGGTCTTCTGATGCACTCAACCACCACTGTCTGTTGAGGCTCCAGCTCACACTGCGCACTGGCTTATCATGACCTTCATAAAAAGATAGAGGATTGAAATGAATCTGAAGATATGGGGCATGGGTGCGACATTTACTTTCTGGTACTGCTCAGAGTGAAGAGAGGTTCACAGTGACCTACTGGTCACCTCAGCTTTGTCTTCTTTTCTCTGCTGCCCCCTTGTGGGATGTGTGTTCTCGCTGTATGCAAACCCTCAAGTGTGTAACAGATTCTGGAATATTTTGTCTTTACCTGTCAGTGTTTAATTTACTCACTAGGATCGCTGGGTGTCACGCAGAATTGACTGCTCTTAGTAATAATTTGATCATAAATAGTGTGTAGAACAGTAAGAAATGGCATTATTTAGACCTAGTGGGTCTCTAGTGACAGTGTTCCACCTTTATTCTTTGTTTCATTCTTTTCTATTTGTCTCTTCACTTAGGTTTAACTGTCTGACAAAAACAATGACATCATGTACTGGAGGCTCACTTTTCTGGTAAAAGAGAACTCTTTATCTACATGTTTGACAGTGATGGCTGAGTAAGAGAACTATTTGGATTTCCCCATAGTCTTT
This sequence comes from Monopterus albus, assembly GCF_001952655.1. Lineage (NCBI taxonomy): Eukaryota > Metazoa > Chordata > Actinopteri > Synbranchiformes > Synbranchidae > Monopterus > Monopterus albus. The sequence goes on from NW_018127940.1 coordinate 1,259,588, forward strand.
CATCATAAGCCAAGGATAAATTTCAGAGTATTTCAATCTGAATAGTCCAAACAAGGCAGACATAAATGCAAGATGAAGATGAAGTTCTTAGTGTTAAAGCCATCCTTGTCTTTTTAAAATCAGTGGTATGCTGTTAACCTTTGCACTGAAATATGAGCAGACTTTGCCAGAAGTTAATTAAAAAAGCCAAGTTCTCTGAGAACTGTGGCTTCCAGTGGCTGGAAAAGGCTGGCCTATCAGACAACACCGAGGCACTGATCATAGCACCACAAGAACAGGCATTAAGTACCAGATCAATTGACCAGACAGAACCCCAGGTGCAGAATGTCGAAAAGAGGCATCAGAGAGTCCAACACATACTGGCAGGATGTAAAATGCAGGCGGGAACAGTATACACTGAACAGCACAACCAAGTGGCTGGCACTGTGAACAGAAACATCTGCGTCATGGAGAATAACAGGGCTAACATCAAGCAGGAGTTTGAGAAGCTGGACAAGTACCACGGCCTGAAAGAGGAACTGGAGAGGATATGGACGATATCAGAGCTCTCTGCCCAAAAGAGTGCAGTACTAAGTACAGCTAAGATACTGCGCAGAACCCTCAAACTGTGAAAGACACACACCGCTTGTAGGGGAGAGAAGGGATTTTTTTTTTAAATAATAAATATTGCAGAAAATGAATAATTTTGATTGTGAGAGAAACACCAACACTGCTGACAGAAACAAAAAGGTGACTGAGCCCAAATATTGTACAACCTAGGGGTTTTTTAAGGAAAGGATGCTCATGTTCACTTCATGCACCTGTGTAGACTGTTGGATTTCCAGCAACAGAAGATTTGTACAATAACACTGAGTTGTCGCCAAGACCACACAGAATATGTTTTCCATCACCTGGAAGAGACGAGGAAACAAAATCATTTCAGATGATTTATTATGACCAAAAACAGAAAAGCGGTTTATAAACAAACTCAGTGTCTTCATGGCGTAGTATCATGGAGAAATACTAACACATGACTTTGGAATTCTTCTGGGTGCACCGATGAGAGGTCATGTACTGTATATTTTGAGAAGCTCAGACTATACTGAACAGTATATACCAGAGCTATGAAAAATGGACAACCTCCATTTCTCACTGCAAAACCTCAGATCTCTTCACTTGCTCAAACTCTTGCCTCTGTCAACTCACACTTCTTTTTATCATTACTTTACCTGAGAGTTAATGTTATCTGTCACTTCTGATTTGTAATCTTTACAAATTAGAACGTCTCACCTGAATACTGAAGGCAACAAACTGGTTTGTAAGCAATGCTTAGACAAACGTGGGGAGTAGTAGGTGCTGCGCTCTCTGCAGGATAATCTCTGAGCAAATCTCTACATGATAAAAAAAAAGAAGTTTAGTTTTTATCAGCAATGACATTTTCAACCTTTCTCACTATTTAAATCATGGTACTGCTTACATATTTTTGTTAGCCTTTTTAGAGGAAGGATTCTTCTGAAGATTTGTTTTAGGTGAAAACATGATCCTTCTGAAAAGCAAAAACAAAACAATAAACTGATGTTTCATGTATGCATTCATTTTTTTTTATTCATCAAACCTTAATTCATGCTTTTCATGCTTGTTTTTTTTTTTAAAGTATGTCCACTACCTAAATTTTGGAATGCCTGAAAATCCCTAAAAAAGGAGCCAAACAAAGTTTATGAAGAAACAACATCTGTCATGCTTGCACCTCTGCCAACATTAGCTTCACCTGGACGACTGTAGTTAAACAATAAGATGTGTAATCTTTATATGGGCAACACGGAGCCAGTGAAAACATAGCCCTTTTAAGAAATAGAGAAATCCATAAAAAAGAAAAAAAGTTCCATTTCCTCTCTCGCTTGAATTTAATTTCAAGTTGCTCCTTACCGTCATCTTTTTTTACCATCATTTTGTGAACAATCAATTTAACTGTAATTTGATTTTCTATTAGGCAAAAAGGAAACTCTGCTAAACCTACCTTGGGGCACTTGTGTATCCAGATGACTTCACTTTTGAGTGGAAAACCAAAGGCTGGTCCTTTAGACCTCC
>NW_018127940.1:1262749-1270465 GCF_001952655.1 Monopterus albus
ACATACTAAAACACAACAGTCCCAGTTACAAATAAGTAGACATTATATTACAATCTAAAGAAAGAAAGACTTTATGATTTTGTGCGTTGTTTTCCATAATTACAAACTACTCATTAGGAACTAATTTGTTTTCAAGGGTTATATTATTGTATTGTTGTGTGATCATTCTGTAAGCATTAAGCTGCAAACAGTGAGATGGTTCATTCTGGTCCCTGTTCTTTGTCAGTGCTTTTACTCTTTCACAATGAGCTCACTTTTTCCACAGCCATTAAAAGGTGTGTTTTCCAAAAACTGTTCTCCTGTCAAATAAAAGCAATATAAGAAAATATTGCATAATCTCTGAGCTGCAATCTGGCACTTACATTGCATGAGAAAGATATATACTGATTAACTCCAGTCCAACACTAGTTTATCACATAGGCAATTAATTAATAACAATTGCCCACTAAACTTTATCTAACAAAATTATAAACTGTGTACATGAGCTCTTAGATGCAGCTCTGTCATTTTTTCCAGGCAGCCATGTATTTTACACAGCTAATGTTAAATTTTTCTTTATGTAAGTTACTACTGACAGTACACAAACCTGAAAAACAGACTGATTGGTGCAGTAATGTGATCCAGTTACACTGTTGTGTATACAGCTGCAGCTTTTTTATACTTTATGTCAGAATGATGGACTGCATTTGAACTATTCTTCAAAGCAATAACATGACTGCCAATAACTACAGGCACACCTGTGGTTATTGCCTTTATAACAACAAAAAAACAGTAAGCAACACACGCCACATCTCTTCATATGCTAAAATATTAGATGTACAAACCCTGAACAGCTGAACAGGCTCACTTCACCTTGAATCGTTTATCTAGTGTTCCCTTAGTGCTTGAATGCTAGGTACTTTAAGTTGTCTTTACAACTTGGTGTAGGCACAGTCCCAAAACAATAATAAAGACATTTAACGCATGTGGATCCAACCAGTCAAAATCAAAAAGAAACACATCTGGTTTCCTTTTCAGTGCGTTTATCTGGGGGTGCGTTTCATCTGTGATAAGCAGAGCCGATGTTCACTCCGGTTTGGGATTGAATTACAGTGGTGTGAAAAAGTGTTTGCCCCCTTACTGATTTCTTATCTTTTTGCATGTTTGTCACACTGTAATGTTTCAGATCGTCAAACAAATTTATATATTAGTCAAAGATAACACAAGTAAACACATCATGCAGTTTTTAAATGAAGGTTTTTATTATTAAGGGAAAACAAAATCCAAAACTATATAGCCCTGTGTGAACAAGTGTTTGCCCCCCTGTCAAAACACTGGTTTATCGCACCTGAGTTCAATTTCTCTAGCCACACCCAGGCCTGATTACTGCCACACCTGTTCGCAATCAAGAAATCACTTAAATAGGACCTGCCTGACAAAGTGAAGTAGACCAAAAGATCCTCAAAAGCTAGACATCATGCCAAGATCCAAAGAAATTCAAAAACAAATGAGAAAGAGAATAATGGAGCTCTATCAGTCCGGAAAAGGTTATAAAGCCATCCCTAAAGCTTTGGGACTGCAGCGAACCACAGTGAGAGCCATTATCCACAAATGGCGAAAACATGGAACAGTGGAGAACCTTCCCAGGAGTGGCCGGCCGACCAAAATTACCCCAAGAGCACAGCGACAACTCATCCAAGAGGTCACAAAAGACCGTTTATCTGGTGTTGCGTTTCATCTTTGATAAGCAGAGCCGATTTTCGCTCCGGTTTTGGATTTAATTATATTTTCCTGTTAAATAACCTTGATATTCTTTGAGCAATTGCTCTGTTCGCTTTTCCTTGGATTTTGAATAGAAATTTGTGCTTTGCTGGGTTCATGTTGTTTTTATTTGTTCAGCCCCAAGGGAGAGTACTGTTGATAGAGTTCTTGTTCTTTTTAATTCACTTACGAATTTTTACATGAAGCCGTCATTGTATCCAGTGTTTTGTTTCTCTTTAAACACAGGAGCGAAAGGCCCTGTGACACTGGTTGCTCACATGAAACTTCTGCGTCCACTCCTCCACTGTGATGTGTACAAGATGGTTCCTTAGCTTTTGATCCAGAACAGATTATATGCAGGAAACTAAGCATTTTAAGCCACAAATGTAATTACCTTGAAACTACATAATTTGGCATTGCTCAGCAGCCCTACCAACTCCCTGCTAATATATAATGGTCATTTATGGAGCAGTAAAAATCACATAATGTACTCTGACTTTACACCAGAGCTATTTGAAGGAAAGTGAGAGTTTCAGGCACATTTCCAAGTCAAGTCCTATCTGCATAAAATTACAGCTGTGGGTTCCTTTTACAGCTCTCATTATGTAAGCTAAGCTGCTTTAACCATTACAGCAAATAAAATTTCATAATACAAAAATTCTTCAGTCTAATTCAAAACATATGGATGACTGGCTTCTGATACAACAGCTAAAAGAGCAATGAATGATTGTGGTGACAATCAAACCTGGCCTGCTGTCACAGAGTACAGTGAAACACTATCAGATAGCCCACCTACTGTCTTTGGGTCCATGGCTCTGATAGCAACAGAAATCATATAGCACCCAAACAATATGCTGGCCATGTGAAATGTGTGTAGAAGAGGGCAAATAATGCACTATGTGCCAATGCAATAAAATACTAAATAGCAACTATAATAACAGACTTTAACAGAGAGCTAGGTGGGAACTAATGACTAACGAAACAAGTACTGTATGTAAAACAGGTGATACTTTTAAATCCCAGAGTTACCAAACAGCAGAAGCTCCCTTTTTATTTTATGAGATGAGCGAGTGTTTGGACAATGCCAGGGATGCTAACCTTTCTTTTTAGGATGGTTGCATTCCTTCTTCTTTAACTCAGCATTCAGAGGCGATTCAAGCAGCAGAGGAGAACTGAAAGGGAGGGGTGAAATGAAGAAGAAGAGTTACTGGAATTGAAGGAGTACGGCATCTGGTAATTCTAATTCTCAGTACCATTATAATGTTGACTCATAAAAAACCAGATGGCAACAGTAGTTATAAAAAGCCAAGTTAATATGGAAATGTCTGAGTCAGAAAGAGTCACAAGCAGCAGGCCCATTAAAAAACAAACAGGCCACATTCATACATCCTGGTTCTGGTGAGGTCAAGTGACCAAGCAACAAAAGTCTATGAGTGGAAACTGCAGCAAAAAGGCATAACATTGATAAAATTATCATTTGCTGGATTCTGCTAAATAATCATTTAGCAAGGAATAAGTGATCCCTGAATTAATTTCTTTCAGAAGACAATTAAACAAGTTTTTGCATTTATAATGAAATGTTGTTGCTGAAGTACAACTACCGCTACGTAATTCTTTGATGAGAAAACCTGCATCCCAGACCCTGTGTACATAAGGCTCTGCTAGGCCGAAATGTCCCTGAGCAAAATACTGACTTTTTTATGAAGGAGCTGATGGTTTTTGCTATGATTTCTATTTTGAAGGGAGGAAGCAGAATGGGTCAATTTGACCTTTAAGGATTTAACATTCTGTAACATCACCAAATATATGCCTTAAACTCAAAGTTTACCTAGGGAACACTGAAAAGCCTTCCGAGCCAGTCCACATCCTCTCTAGGTCCTGCAGGTTTAACTCCAACAGCACCACACATGGAGTAAACAAAGAGCTCCCTAAAAACATCACCTGTGTGACAAGGAATTCAAGAATGAATTAATTACAAAAAATTTGTCAAAACAACTGTATTAGTCTACTATTAGAAAGAGATAAAAATAGAAATATTGGGTGATTTATGCTACAATATAAAACATAGTAGCTTCTCTGCAAGAACAAAATTTAAACACATTAAGACAAAATGAAAAAGTCCAAAAAAAAAAGAAAAAATTGGAGGTCCTGCTAGATGGACAGTTCAGTGTTATGTCTTCATTTGGTAAATCAAGATATTACAGGAGTAACTCACAGACTTATCCCACCCCGGAGAGACTGACCATGACCCAGCCATTGTGATGCTCAGGTTGGGGTAATCTAGAATAAAAATCAGTCATGGGTTAGATAACTTTATATTTTCTGGTACCAAAATGGGAAAGAAAGATTTGTTCATTCCTGGATTTCCCTTTGCATTAAATAGTATCGACTCTTACAGAATTTTGCTAAAAGTAAATGTGATGTGTGAGTGATCGTGCCCTGGTGCAAAAATTGTTAAATATAGTACAGGTGTCTGGTAGCAATCTGCAATCACACCTACCTCTGAAATATAGTGCTGTTAGGAGTTCTGAGGTAGCCAGATCCACCACATACAGGCCATTAGAGCTTCCAATACATAAACAGCTGTTGTCCCTGCAGAGGCCCAGAGAGAAATGTATGGGTAAACTGCATTACATGATTTCCCCTGAAAAGAATTTTAGGGGAAATCATGCTGAGCATGTGCTTCTGTACAGGATGTAGACACTTACAGCCATAACAGGTAGAGTTTTTATGTGATTAGTGCATTGTTCAGATTAAGCTGAAGGTATACAGTATGTTCATTGCTATTTTGTTAGGAAACAGCAAAAACCTGACTCCAAAGTTAATAACATTAGAGCCAAGTTTTCTTGACTTGAACATGAGGATGTGGTTGTTACTGAAAGGGGATTTCTTGTGACAGAGGAACTGGCAAGTGTTGGAGCAACATTAAAAATCTCTGGTTTCATACAAGGGTTATCAATCTCAGCTGTCTGGCCCTTGTGTTGATAGTTCCTGTCAGCTGTCAAGAGTAGCAAGCGAGTCATCTGTCATCTTGAAAACCTTTCACATACTCAGCACTGTGATACCCATTAGTCAGGTAGGCCTCCCGGATGATCCACCAATTTTAACAGTGGCTCCATAAATTCAGATATCACCACGTCCTCTGGAGGATTTTTTTTTAAATAAAACTGTTTATTTTTTGCCGTGTGTAGACTTTTCATGTTCTGGAAATGGTTGTTTGCTTTTTGCTGTTCATTACAATTTCCCCTTCTTAAACATAAAACGATCTGGCCCTCTCTTTGTCCATCTTGGAACTGTGAATCTAGGTCTGCCACTTCCAATAAAATTCTCTTTAAAAAAACCTGGCCTTCATCATCAAGCTACCATTTCTGCAATTGCACCAGCTAAACTATGTTTACTTACTTTGTTTGCTCAGTGTTGGTGTCAGGAGATAAGCTACATAAAGCCATTTTGAGGACAGGTTTTGACGTTTCCACTTTATCTACAGTTGACTGTTCTGCACTCTCTGGAAGAATATATCCAAAAAGTAGCATTAGTAAACTTGTCCGGGTAGTGGAAATAGGTTTTATGAATATGACTTTACTGCACCATGTCTGCCATTGTCAGTGTTTTAACATCACCTGCTTGATGGCCCACAGTCTCTTGGTGCATTTGATATCTTTTTTCCATCTTCTGAAGGTCCATTTTGGTCACAAGCTGACACTTGTGGTCATCAGGGAGAGAAAAGCACCACACCTAAACCCAACAGATACATGTGTGCTACATAGCATGTGAAATCACAGGTTCTGATAGTAATGTTCAGCAGTTAAGGGGTACCTGTCCATCAGCTGAGCCGGTGACAAGGTGCCTATTCTCCTCCAAGACGAGCATACTGAGAAGTGGAGAAGCTAAAAAATTCAACCATCAGGTTTAAGTAACTTGGAAGGGAATGATACTTTCACTCATTTTGAAAAGCCCTGATTCCTCAGAAAACATGCCATTTAAAATGTTGTCTTTTATATGTAACACTTAAAGTGCTTGTATTTAAGCCTTAATAATAATTCCTGACACCTATATTTGGATATCCAAAGCTAATTTATGCTGTATAATAACAGATCCTAATTTCAAACTGATCCCATTAACACTTGTAATTCTATCACTTCTACTTTAGAGATGCCATGACAGGATTTGTACCATACTTGAATTAAGAGCTGTTGTGGGTGGGGCAATCAATTTGTAAGAATGAAAAAGATTTTAAATAGCAATACAATACCTGAAAGCACAAATGACTGGTAGCAAACAGCTTCTGTTTTTAAATCCCAAACCTGAAAAACAAGTTAAAAGTATTTCATAGTTACTTAAGCTCAATTACAATGTGTTAAATGTTTGATTTTTGTTGTGCATACAATTATAAAGAGTTGCCAATAAATAACAAGTGCAACAATTTTTGACTCTGAGAATGTTAAATCAGTATCTTAAAAGTGCGATCCTCTGATGTGGTGATGAGAATGTCTGTGTTCCAGGGACAGAACTCTGATGATGTTAAAATCCCCAGGTGGCCAGTCAAGGTAGAGATCACTTCATGTCTCTGATGTGGAAAACAACAGGAAAGCTTGGCAAGGGTCAAGTGATAACCTTCAACTGCTGCTAAACTATAACAAAGAAACAATACTACACATCTTTGAATAGATATGTGCTTTGATGTACATCCAGTAAATTATAATGAAGTAAAAAAATGTACAGTATTTTAGTAACGATGTGTACTAAAAGGAACTATGAAAATGTGCATCGTCTTGAACCTTTGAGTTGAGAATATAGATGTTTACTCCTGAGCACACAGCCACTCGTTCATCAGAGAAACAAAATGAAAGATGAGAGACTTCACCCAATAAAGTCCCAATAACTGTTCCAGCTGCAATTTTACCTGCAAACAAATCAAGTAGTATGTATTTAGGGTATTCAAAGCAAAAGAAGTCTATGACTATAGTAGACATGAGTGATCTATCTCGTAATACTTCACTAGATGGCGGGCTTGTTAAGATTTTCACTCAGGAAAATGATCTTACACTGAGTAAAACATACTGTACATGTGCAACAACTTTCTCTACTGCTTCATATAAGCAGGGAATTACACTAGCAGAATTTTAAAATTATGCTTAGGTGAAAATGTTGAGTTCAGCATTTTAGCATTGTAAGAGCAAAGGTATGCTATCCTTTATGGTTTAATGTGAATAAAATAAACACTGAGCTGAACCTCGGTTGATGACAACACACTAAACTCTGACTAGTGTACAGTAGTAAGTCTGCAGTGTACTCAGACACACAGAACTGCAGTATTTACCTTCCTGTGTTCGCTTCTGGCACAGTTCAATATCCCAGACAATGATATAATCAGCAGAAGCAGAGCAGAGGAGAACAGGACTGCTTCCTTTCCCAAAAGTCATGGCACTGATCTCACCATGGTGGCCAGTTAGCAGCAGGGGCTGTGGGCAAATATTCATACTTCAGTAAAATAAACAATACAGTGTCATAAAATGATGCAGTCTGTAGCTCCTGCATGAATCTCACAAGCTAATAACACACCAAGCTTGTGGCTATCAGGATGTTGGTACAGTTGAAAACAACGTAATTGACAGATCGATCTTTTCTTTCTCTTCTTTAAAAAATCTATATAAATTGCTTTACTGCATTTTAGGAAGACGTTTTATCAAATTTTAACCAGCCTGTGCAAATATTAAAAATCCATCCATCCATCCATTTTCCTCCGCTTATCCGGGACCGGGTCGCAGGGGCAGCAGTCTAAGCAAAGATGCCCAGACTTCCCTCTCTCCAGACACTTCCACCAGCTCCTCCGAGGGAATGCTGAGGTGTTCCCAGGCCAGCTGAGAGACATAGTCCCTCCAGCATGTCCTCGGTCTTCCCCGGGGCCTCCTCCCGGTGGGACATGCCCGGAACACCGCCCTAGGAAGGCGCCCAGGAGGCATCCGAAACAGATGC
>NW_018127940.1:1270726-1271112 GCF_001952655.1 Monopterus albus
GTGCACGCTGGAGGTCCTGGTTTGATGGGGCCAACAGGACAACGTTGTCTGCAAAAAGCAGAGACGAGATCCTGTGGTCCCCAAACCGGACTCCCTCCGGCCCCTGGCCCCCTAGAAATTCTGTCCATAAAAATAATGAACAGAACCGGTGACAAAGGGCAGCCCTGCCGGAGTCCAACATGCACTGGAAACAAGTCTGACTTACTGCCCGCGATACGAACCAAGCTCAGTCGTACAGGGACTGGACGGCCCTTAGCAAAGGGCCCCGGACCCTGTACTCCCGGAGCACCCCCGACAGGGCGCTGCAAGGGACACGGTCGAATGCCTTCTCCAGATCCACAAAACACATGTGGACTGGTTGGGCAAACTCCCATGAACCCTCCACC
>NW_018127940.1:1271578-1308708 GCF_001952655.1 Monopterus albus
CCGAAAGGACTCCTTCTTCAGCTTGACGGCATCCCTTACTTCCGGTGTCCACCACCGGGTTCAGGGATTGCCACCACGAATATTAAAAATGTTTTATTTATTTTCTACTTTAATTCTCTAACTTACATATATAAACCATAATAATAGTGACACTATAAAAACATATAAACTTTATGATAAACCTACAATAATACAATACTGGTCGTGGTGGTTTGCATTTTAAAACTAGCTTATGTATAGTAGCTTGCCAAAACTTGGAGACACACTGTGACCAGCTATAAAACAAAACAAACAAACAAACTTGGAATTTTTATTTTGTACATAATAAACAAAACTGTTGACAAACCTTCTGCTCTGTGTCCATATTATTGTAAATCAGCATATCCTTGCCATGCAGTGGTATACCACAAAAAGTGTGACAGCATGCGAGCTGCCGGTGTGACAAGAGTCTATCACAAGTCAAACTCAGCTTTTCGATCATCTTCGCTCGACACGACCATTTGTATGTGTTGTCATCAGCAAATATAATATGCTGATCAGTTGACTGCCGTTAAACCAGCAGGAGGACTCATCTTAATCCTGCACTTGTGTTTAAGTTTGTCGGGCTAACAAGGAGCTGCAGATAGGTTATTCGATGCAAAATTTCCAGGAGGACAAACGTTATAGGTTGCTAGGACAACATACGTCGCTTCAGATCGTCTATACAAGCGACGTTACACGCAGGTTAAAAATATAGGTCAGTAAGTAAGTAGTGTCTCTCAAATTGTTTCTTCCCTACGATAGATGAATGAAAGATTCTTTTAAATGTATAGATACTGGGCTTTTCAGAACCAGAGTCGTACGTTTTCAAGTAGCCTACAGTGTCATTTATCGCATCGGTACCTGGAAGTACAGTTAGAGTGGGACCTCTTTCCTGTAACATCCATTGACTCTTGTTTTTGTACATTCGCTTTTCACCACAAGAGGGCAGTAATTGTTCACCTGTAGTGCTGTGTGAAGTACTGATTATGGGTTGCCATTCGTTATAACCACATCAAAATGTATAATTACTTACTTTGAATGGATCAAAATGAATGACTGAGTGAAAAAAGATCATGCAGACTAAAATATATCTCAGTTTATTTTATTTATTTTCAGATAATGTTAGTCTGGGCTGACATTCTGGAAGGATAATTAATTACTGATAATTCAGTAATGATGAAAAACTATTTACTTCGGTATAATTTTTGTCTTCTTTTACTTGCGTAATCCATGTTTTGATGCATAGAAGTAGCGACTGCAGTAATATGAAGTTAGTCAGTCATGAACGGGTGTGGAATAAGTACTCATATCATTTACTTAAGTAAAAGTAGCAAGTGTCAAAATGCTCAGTTACCAGCAAAGGCCCTGCATTCAAAATTCTACTTAAATAAAAGTACAAAAGCATTAGCATCAAAACATACTTGAAGTACTAAAAGTAAAAGTACCCATTATGCAGAATGGCACACATTCCTGTATATCATATTATTGAATGATAATTACTGATGCATTACTAGTAAGTAAAATTATTAAATAAAAGTAGTGGAGGACAAAGTACAATATTTGCCCCAAAAATGTAGTGAAGTCAAAGCAGAAAGTAACAGAAACTGAAAATACAGCTGCCTCAAAATTGTACTTAACGGCAGTACTTGAGTAAATGTACTTAGTTACTCTCCACCACTAGTCATGAACAAACTACTTTTACAAAATAATACATATTTTCTGACAGATTATTTTCACACCAATGAAGAGCTAATTACCGCAGTACAAAAGGCACCAGAGGACAGGAAGTCTTAGATTTCAAGCCATCCCGTTTGACTGGCTAAAGGATAAGCGTTTATAAAATAGCCTGAATGGAGGGGGAGGAGGATGCTGGGAAATGCAGTTCTCCCAGAAGTTAGCGGATGTGACGTGTGGTTATGTAACTGGTAGCTGGGTGTCGTCTGTAGTCTGCTTTTCCGTAGTTGGATGAATCAGGCGACGTCGGCAGTCCTTGGGATATGACTGTGCTTTTGTAGTAAAGAGCTAACTTTAGCTAGAACGTTAGTGGGTTGTCAGGTTTTTGCGGCTACATTATCTGAAAGAGCGAGATTTAAGTGCCAACATTTTCTGTGGATATTCTGGTGTTTTTGTTAGCCTTAATTTTTAAGATGGTATTGATAATGTTAATGTTTTTTGGTAAATGAAGCTAACCTAACTTGTGCTAGATGGCTAACTAGCGTGCCATCAACTTGAGATTGTCATAACTCTGTGGGCCGTTACCTTACAATTCATAAGAGAGGGTAGCTAACTGGAGAATTGCTAGCCTTTAATGCTAGATTAACCTGGTAGCATAACAACACTGGGAAACCGAACGAAGTTAAACGGAGTAAGATTTGCTAGGATAGTGAAGCTAGCTAGTTAGAATCTGTAATATGAAAAAGGTACAGTCTGAGACATTGGGTTTTGTTCCTCAAAAAGACATCGTATACAACAAACTTCTACCGTACGGTGATAGGTTAGATGATGAATCAAATGATATTTTGAGAAAAATAAAAGGAAACTTGGCCCGAGCTGTTCAGCTCAGAGAGATATGGCCCGGTGTGCTGTTTTGGACAAGGAAACTTTCTACGTAAGTACCGCTGTGTTAACATGTCGGTGCTCACTTCCTAATATTTTCAGTGTAAAGCCTCTTGACGAATGCTCAGCTAACTTTTGTTTAACATAACGTAATGTAAACAATTTTTTCATGTAACGTGCGTTATGCATTTGTGTGTTAGGCAACACAGAACACAGCCAGTGGCTGGCTCAGACACCCTCTAGTATGTTAGCGAGCTGTTTATGTTAAGAAGCTACAAACTGTCCAGTGCATCTGATTAGGGATGGTGTGGATTTCATAACTGCAGCAGTGAAGTATCAAATACACAACATGACCGAGACAGTGCATCAAGGTCGTAAACTGCTGTTCAGATTTAGTCTGACTTTGACATTTTCAGCAAGTCAGATGGTTGAAGCATTATATTTTACCCACTTTTGCATTTATCCTTCAGTTTTTTAGTTAGGAGTAACATTGCAACAGTAAATATATTGTCAACATGCACTGGATTACTTTGAGTTTCAGTTTTTTAGGAAGGAGTAACATTGCAATAGTAAATATTTTGTCAACATGCACTGGATTACTTTGAGCGCTGTTTCATTTTGTTGTACTTGGTTGCTGGGCTGTCTAATCCTTCTCAGTCCTCAGTGCTGGCTCATTGCTCTGTCCAAGTGTGAGTCACTGTCAGCTCAGAGAGATGGAAACTTTACTGTGGGGATGACCCAGATTCTGTTCACTGGTGTTTTGGCATGCAAACAGTGATGCAGTCATTTTATAATGGTCAGTTTCAACAAAGATTTCTCAGTTTTAGGTGTGTGGTGGTGTTTTTTTTTAAATGAGTTGTGGGTCAAAATATTTGGTGTCCGGATTTGTTACAATACATTTTTATGCATAAGAGAACATAAGCGCCTGAAGTTTGCATTGTTCATGCTGCTCACAGGTGCTCTGACCACTTATCATCATTGAAACTGGAACGGTTATCCCTAAACCTGTACTTCTTACTTAGATACATGAGATTGTATGGACGCAAGTTCAGCAAAGAAGACCATGTGCTGTTCATCAAGTTACTCTATGAGCTAGTGATGATACCCAGACTGGAGATCAGCATGATCCAGGGCCTTGCTCGGCTTCTTATCAACCTGCTCAAGTAAGAACGGGCTTTATCTGTTTTTCTCAACAACTTCTACATGGTAAACATACCATTATTGCACACTTAAATGACAACATAAGCTACAGATGCCTGCCTGTGACAAACTGTATAAGATGCACCCTTCAGTCTGAAGCTGGTGTTGGCTCACTAATGAGTACATTTGTCAGTCCAGTAGAATGATCTGGTTCCTGCTAATGTAGCACAAAGTTCAAATCACTCCCAAAATAAAATCATATAAATTCAGTACAAAGGTAAAATCATGACCATGCTTGGTCACAAATTTCGCCAAAGCAAATACACATAGTTTAGATGCTATGTATCCAGAAGGAAGAACGCCACATCTGAATCAAATTTGAGTCATTTGGCTGTTTTTAATGCTCTCCGTTTCAAAAAGCCAAACCATTGTTAGCTCTGGTTTTTGCTCCTTCTCCTGCTTTCTCTGTGCAAGAGAGCACGACCTCTTCTGCCTGGCAGAAGACTTTTAGCAGATGAGAAGTCTTTCATGGCTGGTCATTTGAAATGACTACTTTTCAACTACAGTTTGAAAATCAGTTCTTATAATCTTCACTAGATGGTAGGTGGGGCTAATTTTGATTTTGAAGACACAAGATAGAGAACCTGGAATAACAACAGAAGAACTGTAAGTAACAGACTGTCAAGGAAGGGTGTAGGATAGCAGAGAGACCCCACATCTTGTCACATTTTCACTTGATTTATCAGTGTGTAAAATCTTAGATTAATGTACCTTTAAATGTCACTGCAAAAGATCACTTTGATTGGTTATTGCTTCCCTAAGAGTTAAGCTAGATTGTTTAAGAAGTCATGCAAACTCACCATTGATAATAAATTGTGTAATCTTATGGATTTTTTTCCTCATCAGGTAAGGTTGAATGATGAGCAAGGCTCTGTGTGTTTATTCTCATCTACAGTATCTGTATATTTGATTCAACTCACAGGAAAAGGGAGCTGCTGTCAAGGGAGGACCTCGAGTTGCCGTGGAGACCGCTATATGAGCTCTATGACAAGATTCTGTTTTCGAAGACAGAGCATCTGGGCCTCAACTGGTTTCCCAAGTATGCCTCCGTTCCTTATTGCTGCTGTTAATATTGTGGTTTTTTTCAAGCTTGCTTAATCATAGAATTTAGAAAATGCTATCACTATATCTAATGAAGAACATTTAACTTGTACGGATGGTACACCAGATGTTTAGTAGCCACATTTGTTTTAGTTTTTATAGCCTGCTGTTACTCCAACACCTTCAGTACCCATTATGCTCTGGCAGAACTTATGCTAATATTCTTTTTTTTTTTTATGATAATAATAATAATAATATTATATTTATACTGTGCTTTTGAAAACACTAAAAGAAGCTTTACAGACAATCAGTAAAAAAAATAGTTACACATGCAAACGCACAAAGGAATACATTAAAGAAGTTACAACTACAGTAAAGAAAAGGTAAGCAATGTTCTGTCAAGTGTTTCTTTCTCCTGCAGAGTTTAGTTTCTTGGATTTTATCATGGTAAATCTAAGTTGAACCAAATTTTAGCATGTGAATAAAATAAACTAGATGGATAAAATGACAGTGGAATGTAGCCAGACAACTAAGAACTGTAAGCAGCTTGATAGTTGAAATGCAAACATTAATAACTGTTGGCTAGTAACAAGTTTCACCTTTAAACACCTTTAAGATTTATTGTTCCCCCACTTGCAGAACTATTGTTTAACATTGATCGGCTAGTTGGCTTCTTTTTAACACAGTATGATCAGTAATAGAAATGGACATTCAGCAGCACTAAGCTAAGAGCCTTTCTGGCAGAGCATGGTAGGTTTGAGGGTCAGTGCTCCTTTTGAAGATATAATAAATCAAATCTTAACTCATGAACATGAAACCTATCTTCTGTAGGCACTTTCTGAGGATATCATTATCTACAATGTTTATTGCCATAAAACTTACACAAATCCATTTAGAAATTATAGGAAAAAAGACAGACCTTTTCTTGAATGTTGCTGTTTTTATTATTCTTACTTTTTGCCTTTTTTAAGTTATACTAGCCTCTAGGTCAGGTTACAATTTTTTCACCCCAAGTTGTGATGTAAAGGAGACTGTGGAGAGACAAGAAAAGGTGCAGAATGTAAATATCACACATTTATTGTAGGATACTAACAGTTATACATTAAGGGCCTGAACATCTGCGTGTGTGTTTGGGAGCGTGTGACAGTCGTCAGTAATCAATAGGTCATAAAGCATCTAAGAACTAGTTACTGTATACAGCTAAAGTATTATCATATATGATTTAAAAGAGACTTGCATTGCACACAGAGGAACATGTTAGTCTACGATGTGATTCCCATTTGACATCACAGCCTTACATTATTGAGAATGTCCTGGAATACTATTTCCTGAAAATACTGGGAACCTTGAATATAACAAGGTTCTCCATTGTTTACTTGGTAAATTTTTAGTTATCATAGATATATATTTATTGTATTGAATATTTTCATGGGCCAGTTTTATTCTACTTAATTTTAGGTTTAGGCTTAAGTTATGGTTTTGGTAGTGTGAATAGAAACCATGTGCTTTTGTATAAGTTGTTGTTGGAGAATAAATGGAGCATGTTTTTATGCCACATACTCTTCATAACTACTTTTTATATAGAACTATGTCTCCTCTGGCCTTGAAACTTATCACAGTTTTGGAGAGAAGTTTAAATGTTGGTGTTCCCTTTGGCGAATTCTTTATGAAGTTCTTAGCCAGCAGTGCGATGTGCTCTTTTATGGTGCTATGGGAGCATTGTATGCTTATTACACAAATGCCTTGCTATTCAATCAACAGCTAATGAAAGCAAGCTGCTTTGGCTGATCGCTAGCTGACCTCATTCAAAACTATATTAATGAACACAAAAGATGATATTCTGATAAACTGTACGAGTTGATGCTTTGTTCTTATTTTGAGTTTCTGGCACTTTGTGGCATGCTGAATGTGTTCTTTATGCCTTTGTCTCCTTTCACATTCAGTTCTCCATGGTCTCGTTCATCCTCTAAACTGATAATGCTAAAATTGATTCAGTGGTGGTAAGGACAATACTTCTCTTTGTGTTTTACTTTGGCTTCATCGTATGAGGCACTTGCTTTTTTGTTGTTCATTGCATGTGAAGACAAAAACTGGACACCCTGTATGCAGCTTGTGACAGAAATAAAACCAAGACTTGTTCAATGTTAACATTTCACTCATATTTGAGACTGTCGCACTGCAGCTAACTGATTATTGACCCTTCTCTTATTTGCCTTATCATATTTGTGAGAGATTGATAAAGGACTGTATAGTTTAATTTATGGGATTTCTTTTAATTGGTCATGTTGTGTTTCTCGGTGTTTTAGCTATAGTGGATTATCTGACAGTAATATTGTAACAAAATGATGGTGACAGTGTTAGGAAATTATACAGTGTGACTTTATAATACATTCTATAGCATTTATTACTCTTTAAGCTTAGCAGTGGTGCTAGTATTTACATTAATGAGCTATCAACAACTGTCTGTATAGTATACTTACCCATGTTGAGGGGAGTTAGCCATCCTTGCTCTGCTACACAGGATTTTCATGAATCAATGAGAAGCACAAGTTTTTGTTTACATCCTTTAATATGTTGAGGTGAACATGGGAATTCATGTCAACTGTCATATGCCAAGTGTCATATGGTTCACCCTCATTGTCAGAAACAAGTGTCATATGGTTCACCCTCATTGTCTGAGCACTTTGTGATGGGACACTCAGCCCCATTCTAGCTATTGTTTTATTTGCTTTGCATGAGTTTGCATGAGGGGCCTGAACCACGAAGAGAGACTGGTGGCTTTTCCAGCTAACTTTGGGCTCGGCTCAGGTTTTCCTGCTTTGGAACAGATTAACTTCAGAGGATGGGCTCAGAACCTGTCAACAGCCTGAGCACTGATCAATCAGTTCACTGGAAAAACAGGGGGATTATTCCTACTGGATCCTGACAGGGACACAGCCTACATTAATGATAATTGTTTTTTAAATTAGAAAAATAAGTCATACACTTAGATGTTTCCCATTATAATAAGTGAACAAATGTTAGGTGACATGAGTCACTTCAGACAAAGGAGAAAATTATAGCTGATCACTGAATAAGACCCTTATAATAATTCTGTGCTAATGCATCTTATATTGTTAGTTTTTCCTTAATAATTTAAAGATATTTATAGTTAAGAGCTTCTTATCCTGCAGTATGTAGCCATAGCCCATTGTTCATATTTTACCTGCTATAATATCACCTTTTGCTCTGGGTATAAACAATTTTCCCACAGCTCAATCTCATATTAAGTACTTCATGATTGTGGTAGTGTCATTTCTAATCTTCTAATGAACACCACCTCTTTCACATAAATGTGCTCATAGCCTGATAGAAAAACCCAGACTTAACACAGTCAGCTGATGACTGGCTTTGTGGTACCAGTTATCTGGGATGCTGGGAAGGGCCAAAGTTGAGCTCAGTGAAGCCAGATAACACCAAGAGAGCCAGACTGAGTTGAACTCACTTTGTGGTTACAGGCCTCAGGTCTCTGCACTTTGTATTGTGGGTTTACAGTGTTAAAGACTGGGCTAGGTTTGGATAGCTGGCTCGCACAGTGTTACGCATAATTCAGCTATTGTTAGAGTAGGCTATCATATGTGGAGTGTGTCGGCTACAAAAAGACTTGAGTGATGTGGAGATTAATAACCAGTTGCCGAGGGGGCCTGGCAGGGCATTTTCAATAAGGCTTGAACTTGTATGTGTGCAGATAGGTGACCCACGGCTTAAAGTTCTCCTCTAAAGTTTTTAATTTGAAAATGGATAGCCTAATTATATGTCTATAGAATATATTTGTGTATTTTTAAATGTCACGTGGCAAGAATATGGCTGTATATGTATGTATATAGGCTTAAGGAATCCTGTATTTTGTATTAACAAAGTAGACCTACTTTATTAATAAAAACATTGTTTACACCTAAGTGTCACCTCAGTATTGCATGTGAGTGCGGCATGCTACCCTGAAAAAGTGTGGCACTGAACCAGCTGATTGTTTTGTTTTCACGTCGTCAGGATCTTTTGTACTAATCTGACAATCATTTGACAGCAGTAGGTCAATTATGCCCCATACATGTCTAGAGAGCAAAGGAGGAATGAGTGCTGAAAAGTTTGAGCGGCATATTGGATATCCTTAATGGCTTGAAGGTTACCATACCAGGGTTTCCGACTGAGCAGAGGGTGGGTAGATTTTTCCGCTGTTTGGACCTTTCAAGTTAACGTGAGGATTTGGTGGTTCTAGCTCTGAAATGAGGCTTGGTACATGCACAGCTGTCATCCATGTGGCTTGTAAACTACAGCTCGCTAGGCTGTGCTTTTAGCATCTTCTACCAATATCTAGGCTATAGTTTGTGTTTTGTTCATTTAGAGCATATAACAGAAATCTAGTAGGTATCCAGTCATATTCAGCCATCACTAACACTGAAAATCACACTATGCTCAGGGGCAGATCTAGAACATTTTGAATGAGGGGGATCACTGCTACACAGTGCTTTCCCCTGAATGAGGTGAATCATGCCAAGTACTTCACATTTAGAGAAGCGAATGCAAATATCATGCTGCGTGCATAGTATAAAATAAATCTAATATGACCAATATCTGTTATAAAGCACTAGAAAAAAATATAGTTGTGTTAAGACAACAATTTGTCATTGTTTTTCATTTTTCATTCATTATTACTGACAAGCATCACATTTTCACTTTGGCAGAGATGGCCAGTCAGAATCTGGCTATGCTACATTTAGGCACAGGGTACTCCACAGCTGTGCTTTTATTGGTCCTTAGCTTTCAACACTGCTATCTGACAACAGTCCTGCACTTCTGTATGTAAAGATAACCATGTCAGGAGTTTGTGATGTGTGAGGTAATAATAATAATATATGTCAAACCACCTTTAACAAACCGTCATTGCAGTGATTGAGTTTAAGTTGACATGTCACGAATGAACAACATGAGCCCATCCAGGAAGGTCTACCACTACTGACAATAATAACTGTTTATTTTTGGTGAAGCAATTATAGTTTCATAATTTGATATTACAATGTCCTCACCATACACCTAAGGGTTTCCTTTTCCCTGTACAACAGTCAGGTTTGTAGAAAAGTTTCTATCTGCATGGAATCAGTCATATTGCATTGGTGTGAAGATTGTTTAACTGTAATTCTAACATTTCTAGCATTTGACTGTTTGGATATGTTCATCTTTTCTTTATTCTCTTTTATTACAGCTCTGTGGAAAATGTGTTGAAAACCCTTGTGAAAAGCTGCAGACCGTAAGTGCATCTCAATATTTTCTATTAATGCCTTGTTCTGTCTCATCTTAAAATTTTTCTGGAGAATTTTAATGCAATTTCTGGAAGTTAGTTTTGTGAATGTTGCTTTTGCTTTGCTTTTACCAGCAAGTCCTCGACTGTGTTCGCCCAGGTTGTGTACGTGCAGATATCTTTGAGCAATAGGACTCGTTCCTCAGTTTGCACTTAGGCAGATAATCCTATTATCTCACCTAATTTTGTCTTGTGTGTGGGTTTCCTGTCACTGTCAGAAGGGAGAGTGATTTGTGGTCTGAGACACCGTGGATCAGCAGTGAGACAGAGGGAAGTAGAGGATGTGGAATTGCTGGGGAGACTAGATGAACCGAAATAACCTGCAGGGTTTACACAGCACATTGTGACCTATGAAAATCCCCCTGTGGGACTATGACCCCAGTGGAACCACAGGATTTACAGCTAACAGCTAAACAAGTGCCAGGTGTATGATTTATAATCTCCAGTTTGTAGAACATTGCACTCCATCATCATAATTTCAGTATGCTGTTGGTTTGAAGCCATCAGGTCTTATCAGGTATTTATATGAATGTAACTTAGATTTGTCTTAAGTCTGACAGTAAAGTCTGGTCATCAGTCTCCTGATAGGTGTGTGAGAATATGCTTTATAAAAGACCTAAGGGTCTTGTTTGTCTTTGTAGCCCTCTCTAAGCTGCTGTGCTGGTTGAGATGCTGCAAGTGTCCCCATTCATAATTTCATGAAAGATATTAATTTCATTGGTTTAATTATTCACAAAAAATGTAATTGTGATTCTCTCTTTGCTCGTTTATCTACAAAAAATGTAATTGTGATTCTCTCTTTGCTCGTTCCTACAGATACTTTCCAGAGTCTGCTACTCAGGAGATGCTGGATGAGTGGAGACCACTGCTCTGTCCCTTCGATGTCACCATGCAAAGAGCAATCAGCTACTTTGAGCTCTTTCTTCCCACAACTCTGCCTCCAGAGCTGCACCACAGGGGGTTCAAGTAAGAAGCCTCTCATGTTCTCCTACACCTGGCTGAGATTCAAGCTCTTGCTCCAGTCTGGAGGTTGTTTTAATAAGGGTAAATAAATAGCTTGGCCTCTGATGAGATGAGATGACGGCCAACGCTGTATTAGTCATACAGTTTATAAATGCAGACGTAAATGTCATGACTGCCAACCAGTCAAGGTTGGCGTAATGGAATAAGTGCCTCTGACAAGAGACATGTTTTCTTATCCAGTTCGATTAAAACAACATTGATGCCTATAACTGACTCAGTATTTTTGATGCTTGTTAAAATTTAAAAGAACGCATATTGTATTCATCACCATATTGTTTAGATTTTCCTTCTTCCCACACCATTACACCATGGTGTAGAGATGAGGTGAGTGAGGCCCCTTAAAACTGTCAGATCATGCTTTCAATGTCAGTGCCAACCTAATGTCTTAATGTTGCAGTGTGCTGATCAGCTGCATCCCTTCATAGTCACTGTCTACCCTTTTAAGACATATACTTTCTGCAGGGGAATAAAGCAAGTGACCACTTGGAGATTTTTCCACGGTCATGACAGGGACTTTAGTGTATTTGTCACATCTCTCCCCACAGAGCTGGAAACTACTATTGATTAATTTGCAATTAATTGAAATTAATTAATTGCAACTTTATGAATTGAGTACCTTGTGTTTTCCTGTAATTACAGTAACACCAAATGGCATCGTTCCTTATAGAAATTATCCTGGAATTTATTATGAAATTATTCAGAAATAAATAAAGCAATATACTAACTAGTTTTACACAGAGGTATTTGTAGAAAATAGCCAGTGAAGAGCGTTAATGAGAAGAAACTGGGCTGAAGTCTTTCTGATCCCAGTCTTCCCCTCAACCCTACTTCCACTGAAATTTCCAGTAAATGTCACATGTACTTGGCAGAGTTGTTTTCTGCTGTCATAACAATTTTTGTCTTATAGGTTGTGGTTCGATGAGCTGATCAGCTTATGGGGGTCTGTACAAAATCTCCCAAGCTGGGAAATGGTGAGTAGATTATTTGTCAAAACATGTTTGAATGTGAAGCCAAGAATATTTCTGTCTTCCTGTGTAACATGCTGCCCTTCACCTGTGCAGCATCTGGTGAGTCTGTTTGCTCGTTTGGGTAACGACAACATTGGCTACATTGACTGGGACCCTTATATCCCTAAGGTTAGTTGCCCTCTTTTTTCTGAGTAACCCCTTATACAAATAAACACTTGTTTGTTTTGCGATGCGTGGCAAATGCTCACATGTATGGCCTTGACCTTTGTGGTTTTGGCTCAGCATAGTGTGTTTCGTTGCCATTGCTGCTTGTCAGAGAAACAAACTATCAAGTTTCCTTGTTGTGCTTGTTGTTGGCCAATGATGGGAAGTGACTTGGGCCATGTTTGTTTTCAGCTGAGTGACTGTTTTGGTCCATGCTTTTTGAGAACATTGTGTTACTGATAAATATAAAAATGCTGTCCTGACCTGTTAAGTTTAATTAAATATTATGGCATGTAATCAGTTTTATCACAAATTCTCCACATCAAAATAATGAGGTATTCAGACATCAGATGTAACTTTTTTTTTATGCATTTCAGATTTTCACAAGAATTTTGAGGAGTTTGAATCTCCCTGTCGGGACCGGTCAGATGATAGTACCGCGTTACGTCACCAATGCCTATGACATCAGCCATGTGGTGCTTTGGGTGTCATCCCTCCTGGTTGGTTCAGTGTTAATCACATTTTTTGTAAACAATTGCAGCTAAACTAAGTGTAAACAACTTTCTATCAATTAACTCTTTCAGGGAGGACCTAGCAAGCAAGCTCAAGCACAACTCAGTGGCCTTTTCAACAGCATCACATCCTTCTTCCACCCATCAAACCATGGCCGCTGGTTGGTGAGTCACTTTTTGCTTCAGGTAGACAACCGGAATTGAAGAAACCATCAACAATGTGAACTGCGTCACCGAACAGTCTATTGGAAGTTCATTTATTTTTAGAAATCCGTCTAAAATCTATAGGAAATATGAGTCATGATGATTTGACTGCTTCTCATGAGTTTAAGTCCATCACTCATCCAACTTGTTCCAGCTATAATTCTAGCATTGTGTTCATGGTCCAGAATTAATGCCCATCAGGCACCAAATGTGGGTAACTTTTCCATTTTACATTTAGTGAGTAAATATCAGAAGGCTACCTGGCGGTTAAATGTTTGTAGCAAAATAGTCATGCAATAAAGCAGTATCCTGAGAGTCTCTACTGTGGGCGCTCTCCTTCTGTCTGTGTCAAGAGTTTGAGACATACGCACACACCTGTATTCTGTGAAGCCCTGCCCCTACTCTGCCTCTGATTGGCTTTCTGAGCCAAGCATAAAAATACGCTTTAGGCAAATGTAAAGCGTGAGTGATATGTCAGACAAAAATGGGCAGTGTGGTCAGCTGTACTGATGTAAAATAGGAATGTGTTGGTTACACACGTCTCAAAAATGGGTAAAACGGTTTTGTTGTAGACATGATGTGACACTTACTGTCCAAGGTCATCTAATTAATCATCTGACCATAACCACAGCAATTAAGAAGCAGAGTAGCAGTGGGTCCCCGTGGAACACGAGCACTTGTGTGTGTGTGTGTGTGTGTGTGTGTGTGCGCGCGCCACATTCTGACAAAGACAGGAGACCAGACTTCATGGACAATGCAAAGAAGCGAATGGCTGCATTACAGAGTGAGGAGTCTCAGGAGGAGCTTTAATCTGGTTTGAGTGACTAAGCATCAAATGGGTTTACAAAACATCATTTCTACTGAAGTTTGTCCCTGAAGTACACTTAATAGAACATTCTGTATGTTAAGTAGAATTTTGCTATCAAGGCTTCTTGATTTCTATTGTGGCTATTAAATGTTAATTCAGAAATGAATTTATTAGCTGCTGATTGTTTGACTGGCGGATTTATTTATTTTTTTACCAGCCTCCTTGGCCAGTGAGTCAAAAAGTTCATTTCAGATCCGATCGTGTTACCATGACTTAACAGGCCACATGGCAGCAGCATTTACAATGACAAAGTGCATAGTCACTTGTTATCATTTCATTAGGAAACTTCCTGAATCTTGTTGACTATGTAGATATGACGTGAGGACATGTGAGTGTGAGGCTTGCCATGCTATTTAAGGTCACTGACAGGGTCACATGCCTTTCTGTTTTGAGGAACACTCTCCACTTGATTTGAAGCAACGTGTTTTCATACACAAACTTTTATTTTTAGCTAGGGTGCAAGTTTGTTTGTATTTTAGGCTGCAGCCTGGAAACACACGAGACGTTCATCCACTTGGCTGTAGTTTTATTACACTATATGTAAACAGTGTTTTGCAATAGGCACTTACCTAGCCACTCACTGGAAGAAGAGTAGGAATATTAAATTGTATATCAGTATATAACAAAATTTATGTTCTATTCCTGATGAAATTTCATTCATGAAACTCCTGAAACTGATTATACCGTTCTAAAGTCATCCCAGTAATTTGCACATAGATCCTAGACAAGCAGATAAAACTGCGTTTACAGCGTATTGGTTTGTGTTTGTTTGTCCATTATGTCATCTGTGTCTCCAGATGCTCCATTCAACACACTTTATTTCTCCATTTGCCCAGACTACATGGAGGCAGGTTGTCCACCCAATTGTCACCCTTTTGTCATGTATCTGTCTTTCTGTCCCTCTGTCCTCATTTGCAGATGAAGCTTATGAAGCTACTCCAGCGCCTCCCAGCTAGCGTGGTGCGGCGGCTGCACCGAGAGCGCTACAGAAAGCCCACATGGCTAACACCAATACCAGACAGTCACAAGCTCACAGAGGAGGATATCACAGACTTTGTGGAGAGTATGATGCAGCCAGTCCTGTTGGCCATGTTCAGCAAGACAGGCAGTTTAGATGCTGCCCAGGCCCTGCAAAATCTGGCTCTAATGAGGCCTGAGTTGGTTATTCCCCCTGTACTGGAGAGGTAAGTTTGTACTAAACTAGAGAATCTCAAGGATAAAGCTTTGACCCAAATTCTGCTTCTTATGAATCTGGAGCATTGTTGCTAGTTTTTTTTTTTTGCTTTCGATAAGAGACAATGCCACTTTTTGAGATGAACACAAAAGAATAATTGTTCACTGTCTCTACCATAGAACATATCCTGCTCTGGAGACTCTAACAGAGCCCCACCAGCTGACAGCCACTCTGAGCTGCATGATTGGTGTGGCACGGAGCCTAGTTTCAGGTGGGGAGCGCTTTCCTGAGGGGCCCACTCACATGTTGCCCCTGCTCATGAGGGCTCTGCCAGGCGTCGACCCAAATGACTTCAGCAAGTGCATGGTACGCTCCACTGTTTTTCATGTTTACCTTCATGCTGCACTGCTGCTGTGTTTGTGGTGGCATACATCTGATATTGACGTTATCTTTTGTCCCTGCAGATTACATTCCAATTTATTGCCACGTTTGTGACTCTTGTGCCTTTGGTGGACTGTTCATCTGCCCTATGTGAAAGAACGGACTTAACAGAGGTGAATCACTGTTATTTTTTTTCCTATTATAATAATTAAATGCACAGTGTTAAATGATCCTTGTGCCTAGCTTTTTCATAATTTGTGTAAAACATTCAGGTGGAAAGAGAAATGTGCTCGGCCTCAGCTGAGTTTGAAGACTTTGTGCTGCAGTTCATGGACAGGTACGTGGAGTTTTGATGAACATTGGCTGCATCAAAATTCATGAGCTATAGTTACTTTTAATAACAAAGTTGTGATAGCCATGGTGTTGCATTGTTGCATTGTTCAGGTCAGCTGATGAGCAAATATAATAAAATACTGGTTCTGTTCTGTAAAATGGTTTCTTAAAACACACATGGCTATTACCTGTTACTTAGTCACTTAATAATTTTACCAGAGGAGTTTTTCATAGCTATCACAAGAACAAATCAAAGTGGTAGCTTTCAAATTTTGCCTTCAAAGTTGTTATTGGTACATTGAGGTGCAAGATAAATATGACAGAATTTTCATAGCATTACTGAGAAATTGATGATGGATCTATCCCTATAAGCAACAGAATCTTCTGTTGTTGAGTGAAATAATATCTGAACATTTTTACTTATGGGTTTCATTTTTCTGCATAGATGCTTTGCCCTGATAGACAGCAGCACTCTGGAACAAACTCGGGAAGAAACAGAAACAGAGAAAATGACTCAATTGGAAAGTCTGGTAGAGCTCGGCCTGTCTTCCACCTTTAGCACCATCCTGACACAGTGCTCCTTGGACATATTCAAGGTTCAGACTCATTCTTCACAAAATTTCCTCATTCTACTTTTTATGTACTTTATAAAGTATTAACGCATTTCATTATGTTGGTTTAACAGGTGGCTCTGGAAAAGTTGTTCAATTTTGCAACCACCAACATCTTTGAGACACGTGTGTCTGGTAGAATGGTCGCTGATATGTGCAGAGCTACTTCCAAGGTTGGTCTTGTCCACTGAGATTCTTCATGTAGGCCTAAAGCATTAACTTCTAGTAGCTTAATAATTTACCATCTTCATATTCACTTTGCTTCTGTTTTCAGTGTCACCCTGCAGAATCACTCAAGAAGTTTGTGCCACACTGCTGCAATGCCATACACCAAATCGCTGTCAGTAAGTGCTCACCACACATACATAAGCATTTCTATAAGAGAAGGTTTTCATATTCATGGCTCATGTGTCTTCCTCATTTGCCTGACACCAACTATTTTTTTAACAGATGAGGAAGTGCTGAATGAGGAGGAGCTTGACAAGGAGTTGTTGTGGAACCTCCAGCTACTGTCTGAGGTGACCCCTAAGTTGCAGTGTTTACCAACACCTTCTATATATAAATGTGTAGTATAACACCATTTTTCCGCTTCTCATCATGTGCATCTCAGGTGACTCGAGTGGATGGTGAGAAGATCCTACCTTATCGTTCTGACCTGGTCCAGATTTTGCAGTTAACGCTCCACCTCAAGTGTAAGCAAGGCTATATGCTAGCCTGCAACCTGCTCCACCACATTCTTCGTTCTTCTGCCCTCATCTTCCCCACAGAGTACTGCAGTGTGCCAGGAGGGTTCCACCAACCAATTGGTGACTACTTACCCATCAAGGTACTAATACTGTTTAATTTGGCAAATCAGAAGCTTAATCAGCTCAATAATCACATTTCTTTCAGTGATAATGTAAAGTAGTCCTGCTTTATGCATTGTGGATGTTCCTTAGAAACTTTGTGACCAAATATTCACTCAGTGAGAGATTTTTTTTTTTAGGAACAAAAGCACACTTGCAATTAATGACATTTGTCCTTGAGCCATGGAAGTTCAGAAACCCTCTGTGGCGCACTCTGTGACCTGGTCTGATTAATTGCATGTTCCTGGCTTTAGATAGTTAGCCAGTGAAGACAGCCTGTGCTTTGATCCCATTAAGTCTCTTCCTAGCGTACAGAGGCATGGACATTAGATCGCTTGGCCGGATTACCGTCTCCTGCGCCACAGGAGAGATGAAACAAGAGTCTCATTTCCCATAGTTGCCAGTAGTAGAGCAGCTCGTGCAAATGAGTTACGGGTTGCATCAGCCTTCTGGTGGCCTTTAATAAATTCCATATACAGATATTGATATTTTTTAATGCAGTGAAGCACTGTATGTGTAACCATGTCAGAACATATAAATTAACCTTTGGACATTAAGCATACAAATAGTGTGCACTTTTGTAAATCATGATTTGTCTGACTTTGATTATTAGCCAAAGTTGTATTACAGTAAGTAATCAAATAAATATAGCCATGCTACTCTCTACTTGCCGAGACTGCCTGTACTTTTTCCTTCATGCCAGCAAAAAGTGTCAACTGATAAGTCTGTGTTGAGCTTTAAGTTGCACTGGCCGCTACCCAGTTCCTACCATAAATACCATGTGCTTTTTACCCTGATTACAGGTTTAAACAGTGGATATCTGAGTTGTGCCACAAAAAGGAAAACAAACTAACTTTTATCTAATGGTGTTAATGAGCCTGTTATTTTAACTGAACTGAAGTAATGTGTAAAAAGTATAAGTTTTGATTATTGTGTTTATCCATGTAGGACTGGGGTCGACCTGGGGACCTGTGGAATTTAGATATTCGGTGGCATGTGCCCAGTGCCGAAGAGACTTCCTTTACTTTTTATTTATTGGACCTGATCCTCCAGCCAGAACTTCAGCGCCTTCAAAGATTTGCACAAGGAGAACAGGACATGAGCAGGTAAGGAGGAACAACTCTGAGTGCTCCTCAGAGAAACTGGCTGTTGACTATGTTCCGTCCAGGTTTAATTCTTTGGTGTATGTAAATATGACAGGTGTTGGTTTTGTGTTATTTCAGAGATGATGTGCTACAGAGCCTGGCCATCATTCAACACTGCCTCCTAGGAGCTGGGTGCCTGATGCCTGCACTTAAAGGAGAGCCCATTCCTGAACTGTGAGCAGTTGCATTCACATACTAATCTGTTCTCCTGCCTAAGAAAGAGAAAACCACTGTCTGCGTTTTATTTTATATAGGACAGGTGTTTTGAGGCACATCCTTATTTCCACAAAATTTGTTTTCAGAATTCATTTTAAAAGTGAAATCATTATGTTGACTTTGAATCTGCTTTCCCTCAGGGTCCATAGCATGGTGAGTCTAGATGAGATCACCCTCTATACAGGGATGGACTATGGTACGCAAGTCACCTTATAAATATTGTTATACAATAGTTTTTTTTTTTCTCTCAATAGATGTAAAATATAATATTTATGTAATGTAATATCCACCTGCAGATGAGTCCAGAGAGAACTACAGAGATACTATTTGTTGTGTGATGAGACAGCTGCTGCGTAAGTGTTCTCTCACTTATTCTCTCTCTTAGACCACGTTCACACTGCAGGTTGAAGTGACTCAAATCCGATCTTTTTGCCCAAATGTGACCCATACCCGATTTCCTTATGACAGTGTGAACAGCACAAATCCGATTTTTTTCAAATCCGACCCAGGCCACTTTCATATGTGGTCCTAAATCGGATACGTATCCGATCTTTTGCAATGCGACTTCAGTCTGAGCGGCCAGGTCGCATTTCATGCAATTTTTATGTCATTGAAATGCGACAGACGTCACAATTCTGCACTGAAGGAGGCGAGGGATAACAAAAAAATGGCAGACAACGGTGATTCAGGTGGTGATAACGTTTCCCTTCTCACTCGGCAATTATTAATGAATTCTGTGTCCGTGAAGCCCCTCACGGAATCCCACCAGTCCTGGCTCCGACTCCGCACCCACACATTCCTCTGTACAGAGGTAGCAGCCACTGCTCCACAAAAGGCCATAAGCAATTTTTGTGCTCTCCTTCTTCTTGATATTCTTCTTCTTATTATGTCTTTATTTCGATTGCACATTAACTGGTACATTGCTATGCACATGCTATCTCAAGTCACATCCATTTTTATTTCCGCAAACACAGTACGCTGCGTTTGACGTCACGTCCTCTTCTGCGCATGCGGGTCACTTCAGAGCCGTATACCGTTCACACATGGGACAGATGGCAATCGCATTTAAGTGACAGTGTGAACAACAGTGCAAAAAAATCGGATTTTGGCAAAAAATCCGATCTGAGCATTAAGATCTGCAGTGTGAACGTAGTCCTAGACTGGTGGTGATCTCTTTGTATTCCACAGCCACATCCCTAACCAAACTGTAGTTGCATTCAGCTTAACAGCCAAGCTCACAGTATCTGTAGGTATCTTTCCTACCATTGTTTACCTCTTCTTGCAGATTATATCCTGGAGCACTCTGAGGATGACACCAAGTCTCTTTTCTCCATCATCAAGGTGGGCAGGGAATAACACAGTAGCCTGTACACTTTTAAGTCTGGCTGATTTGTTTGTGTTGAATAATCTGCGTTACATCAGGGTTCAAGCGATATGGCACAATTGCCTTTTTGCCACCCCTTTAGCCAGCATTTGCTTATATTTGGCTCAGATCAGCAAAGCTCTATACAACTGTATTATAGATAAACAAAACATACACTCACATGATATCTTTTGGAAAGCCACAGTGGAGCAGTGTTTAAGTTGTTACATGCTGTGTGGGAAACTGTGCAGCCATAGACTATCACTGAATTTATTTGACTTGGGTTTAAGTCTCAAACACAGACTATTGCCAGTAGCTGATGTTTTGATCCTATCACCCAGCACTATTTATTATTTGTGTGTATCTTTCAGATTATCAGCGACCTGTTGCATTTCAGAGGTTCTCACAAACAGGAGTTTGACTCCCGCTGGAAGAGCTTCAACCTTGTGAAGAAATCCATGGAAAACAGAGTGAGAATTGTATCTTTTCAGTACTTTTTTATATAGATATAGTATTGTTATTCTGGGAAGTACTCAAAAAGCATTCACCGTCTCCCTCAAACTTTACTGTAAATCATATACATTAGTGATACTGATATTGTATCTTATGTTGAAACTGATTGGCAACTTAAAGCATATAATGCCTTGTTGTTGTATTTGCAGCTTCATGGCAGAAAGCAGCACATCAGAGCTCTGCTAATAGACAGAGTCATGCTCCAGCATGAGGTAAGCTGATAATAGAGAAACTACCTTTCAGGCCAGCATTGTATGATACCATTTATAAACATGAATATTTGTTTTATCAGCTGCGAAAGCTGACAGCAGAAGGATGTCGGTACAGGAGCATTCACCGGGAGTTGATGAGAGATCTGTTGAGGCTTTCCACAAGTGCCTACAGTCAGGTGAGTTCCACCAGTCATCCTACAGCAATGCATTGTCTAAATCATATTAAAGCATTGCCTCTATGTCTAACCTATTTCTTTCTTTCTTTCTTTCTTTCTTTTTAACCATACAATTTCAGGTTAGCTGTTACCAATCCTAAATCAGAATGACTTAACATTTGACTAGTCTTTTGGATACACCTGAAGTAACTAATACGTTAACTGAGACCTTATTACCTTCCAGGTACGCAGCAAAGCTCAAAATGTGTTGTTCACTGCGCTGGGAACCTACAATTTCTGCTGCAGAGATTTGATCCCCCATGTCCTAGAGTTTCTCAACCCTGACAACAGCAGTTTCACACAGCAGCAGTTCAAAGTATGACAGCCCTCTGCACCATAAATACTCTAAACAGATGTTCATATCTAGGAATGGATGTTTCTAGTTTTCATATATGCTTTGTCTGAACGTCTCCAGGGTGCTTTGTACTGTCTTCTTGGCAATCACAGTGGAGTGTGCCTGGCCAATCTGCACGACTGGGAGTGCATTGCTCTTACGTGGCCCTCCATTGTACGCTCTGGCCTCAGCTCAGCCATGTCTCTGGAGAAGCCCTCTATTGTGCGGCTCTTTGATGACCTTGCAGACAAAATCCATCGCCAGTATGAGACCATCGGCATCGACTTTTCTGTGAGAATCACACTAACAGCACTTCCACAAAATGATAATAGTCAAAATCAACGGTGGTATCTGTCAAACCGGAATAGTAGAAGCTCAATAACTCAAATTATAGGTTAGCTCTAAGCAACCGAGTAATCGGCATCAAATGCTACATTGGTATGATTTATATTGTTTATTATATTGCAAAATTGTTATGATTTCAAGATACCAAGTATGGAAGTGCATTGCATTCACCAAACTATCAATAGCTCAGTCATGTAATTATGTAGGATCTTGTTACTATGAGATAAAATCTCCCAAATATGACACTTCCTTTCCTCCAGTTCTTCATCTGAACTATCCAGTCACCAACTGATTTTTGATAAAGGGGTGTGTTGGTCCATAGTTATTTTGTGGAGGATGGTCTCTTGTATACTCACTGATGTCTCCTCCAGCCTTTCTACATTTGGCTGAATTATTTTTGATATTGTATGTTTAATTATTATCATCCTTTTAGGTCCCTGGTGAGTGCTGTGCTGTGGCCAAACAACTTATGATTAGTGGATGTCCTTTTCCTGAGGAGCCTGTTCCTTCAGAGGAAGAAACAGCAGAGGGCCTAAAGAGACAGGAGCTTAAGAACTCGGAGTCCGTTGAGTAAGTTCACACCAGCAACAAGAGAAAAAAATCACCACCACACCAAAGCTCTTGCAAATCTCCCTCCATTTTAAGGACCCACTGTGATTATAAATTAACCGTGAGTCTCCAGTTTACAACATGTTCTTTTGGCCTTGCAGAATAAAACACTTAACCCATCTGTTAAAATGGTTTGTTTACTCTGCATACAACCTTTATGACAGCAAGATTAATTTTGTTACATAATATGGGCAAATGCAAGTCTTTGTTCTACATTTTTGTAGGAGATACAGACAACTCATTGCTGATCTGCTGGACTGCCTCAGCAACAGGAACATGTAGGTTAATGTAATATTTACTTCTTCAAAACACATTTTTATATATTTATTACTGTCTGTAACACCGCCTGCTTTGTGTAACGTTCCAGGCCTTGGAAGTTCGAACACATTGCAATTGGCTTCCTGTCACTGCTGCTGAGGGATGACCACCAACTCCCACCAGCTGCTGTTACGTTCTTTGTCAGAAGTCTCAACCATGACTCCCTCTATGTCCGCAAGGTGTGGCATACACAAATTATGAGATGTAGTAATGCTGGGATTCTCAAACAACATGTGGATGTATCTCAGTCTTTCCTGTGGACATTTTGTTTGAAATGTCTTATTTCTTCCATTAGGTGGCAATATCAGCTGTAGCAGGAATTATGAAACAAATAAAAAGACCACATAAGAAAGTCCCCATCAGTGCCTCTGAGCTTTGTAAGCATCTTTGCATTTTGTCTTTAGTATGAACATTTGTTTATCTCGTTTTCTAAATCTCATCTTTAAAATCTTTACTTATTTTTGGTAGGTAAAGTGAAGGAGCTAAGTGCTATTGTAGCAGGGGACCGTCCAGACAATCAGTGGCTCCAGTACGACAGCAGCAGCCTGCCACACACACAGCAGGACTGGGATCGCTGTGTGTTTGTGGAAAAGACTCACTGGGGATACTACTGTTGGCCAAGGTTCTCATTTTATTATGTCTGTTCTGTCTTACTTTGTGTACTTGACCGTTGGCTGCCTTGATATATTTAGCTGTTTCCCTTGATGTCTGTCAAAGAATATCTTTCACCTTGTTTTCATTTACCATCACTTTGTTATTGTTCTCTAGAAAACTGATAACGTATGCACCACTGGAGGAACAACCCAAACAGAACCTTACCAGAGAGGAAATGACAGAGGTTTGTGCACAGTCGTGCACAACCCCCTAAGAAACATTTTATATATTTAATAATGTTAACTGCTTCTAGTAAAATTATTGTCATTCCTTTCCTAACAGCGGGAGCAGATCATCTTTGACCATTTTTCAGACCCAGTGTTCATCAACCAGTTCATCATGTTTCTCTCTCTTGAGGACCGTAAGGGCAAGGACAAGTTTAGTCCTCGCAGGTTCTGTTTGTTCAAGGTGAAACTTCCTCAGAGTACTTTCAGATGTAGAAAAAGAAAGAACTATAGTCAGCCAGTTAAAAAGAAAATGAATTTGATCCATTCTGCTGTCCTTCTAGGGATTGTTTCGCCATTTCTGCGATGCCTTTCTGCCTGTTCTGCAGCCACACATGGAGCGGCTAGTGGCCGATACCCATGAGAGCAAGCAGCGTTGTGTGGCAGAGATTATCTCTGGACTGATCAGAGGCTGCAAGCATTGGAGCTACTCAAAGGTACGGATTTGAAACACTCCTGTAGTAAGGTGGTGAAGTGTAAAACAACAAAAACATGCATGTAATTTCATCATGTCCTGGCTTCTGAGGGTGCGTTCTTGAAATTTCAGAGTGTAGATCTTTCAGCTTAAATGAATCACTACATACACTTCTGCTCTGTTCACAGGTTGAGAGCCTTTGGGGGCTTTTGTGTCCACTGCTCCGTACTGCCCTATCAAATATCACAATAGAAACTTACGCAGACTGGGGAACCTGCATCGCCACAGCCTGTGTAAGCCTTTTTGTTCATTTACTTTTAATGTATATTTATTCTCATATTTGCTGAGCTTGTGTCTCACACCCTACCCTCCACATCACTATGTTGATTCTGACACAGGAGAGCAGAGACCCACGGAAGCTTCACTGGCTGTTTGAGATGTTAATGGAGTCTCCAGTCAACGGAGAGGGGGGTTCCTTTGTCGATGCCTGGTGAGTAGAAAGGTGGCTGGGTTGGGGTTTTTTTTTTTTTTTTTTTTTTTTTTGAGGTTACGGACAAACTCCTGATTTTGCTTTCTTTTCCAGTCGTCTGTATGTGCTGCAGGGAGGACTAGCTCAGCAGGAGTGGCGTGTTCCAGAGCTTCTCCACAGATTACTGCAATACCTGGAGCCCAAACTCACACAGGTTTACAAGAATGTACGGGAACGGATAGGCAGGTGAGGTCCTTTTTACATCCCTAGTGAAAGTGAATGTATAATTTATCATTATTTAACAGTTTGAATGCTTTTGTGTTTTGTGGCATCCTTCCAGCGTCCTCACATACATCTTCATGATTGATGTCAACTTGCCACACACCGAGCCAACCACCTCCCCACACATCTCGGACTTCACAGAGCGAATCCTGTTGCGGTTGAAGCCTCTAACCGAGGGTGATGAGGAGATCCAGAACCACGTGGTTGAAGAGAATGAGGTGGGAGAGCAAGATGAGAGGACACAGGCCATAAAGCTACTCAAAACAGGTGGGTCAGCTGTTCTGTGTTTTCCTCGATCTGTCACCATCTCTTGGGAACTTAATAGCAGGCAGGAATTTCTTTTTGCCTAACATGAAATTAAAGCAGTGGATGGTTCTTTAAACATAATAATTCTGTCTCTACATCTCCGAAATGCAGTGCTAAAGTGGCTGATTGCAAGTGCTGGCCGCTCCTTCTCCACTGCTGTCTCAGAACAGCTACGGTTGCTTCCCCTGCTCTTCAAGGTGAAAAACTCACTCATTCAACAACTTAAAATTTTTTTTATAAATACATGCACATTTAATTGACCTAAAATGACACCTACCTAGCTTTTAATCCATGTCTGTCCTGTGCTCCAGATTGCTCCAGTTGAGAATGATGACAGTTACGATGAGCTGAAGAGGGATGCAAAGACCTGTCTGTCTCTGATGTCTCAGGGTCTCCTGTACCCAGAGCAGATTCCTATGGTCCTCAGTGTGCTTCAGGAGGTGAGTCATCTGACAGTCTTGGCTGAAGCTAAAAGATGAAAGGGTCAAAACAACTGAATTATTATTAAATGATTCTATGAGATAATTTATTGGTTCATTATCTATATTGAGTGTCACAGTGAGCAGCACCCTGAAAAGCCCCACCAGGTTACATTGTGGTGCAGAATGATACATGAATATAAGGAACAATAACCAATATGATACGCAAAGTGGATAAACTAGTAATTAGAGAGTGAGCAGTTTCTGATTTAACTGTTTGATATAGATTTTCAAAATGAGGGGTTCCCCCACCCCAAAGAGCAGAACTTGTCCAGGACATGGGCTGTTCTTCATGTGAAATAGATGCTCGGTTTGTTTTTGATGTGGGATGGGTCTGCTGTTGTGTGTTGCAGATCGCTAGAAGCAGCTCCTGGCACGCTCGCTACACGGTGCTCACATACCTCCAGGTTATGGTTTTTTACAACCTGTTCACCTTCATGAGTGACCAAAAAGCAGTGAATGATGTGCGAGCACTGGTGATACAACTGCTGGAAGATGAGCAGCTGGAGGTAAAAACAAACAGTCACCAGTCTGACATTAAAATCATTCAAAATATAAAACCAAAGGCTGAAAGATGGTCAGAAGATGAATAAACATATTGCAGTATGATTATATAATAACCACCAAGCTGTTGCCCTGTACATGCTTGTTTATGCTAGCAGGTGCTCTCACTGTCTTTCAGCTTCACTGTAGTGATTCAGCACTCTCCTCTTGGCTCTCCACTCTCTTTCCCCCTCCAGTCCTCTACCTGTCGCTATGGAAACCACAGGCTGCAGTAATCTGTTGCTATGGTGATAGTGTTCAGATTGAAGGAGGATGAGAGGGAGAGGAATGGAGTAGACACAAAGGAGAAGTGGGGGATGGATGGATGGAGCTGTTTTTGTTTGGCCTCTTAGACAGACTGATGTATAGGGCTCAGCTATATGACACTGCTTCCATGTATTCAGAATCACTATTACACATGTCCAATTTGTGCTTCCAGTGACCTCTTTCTATTTTATATTGCTAAATAAGCCGTGTCACACAATACACTCACACTTTACTGGTGAGGAGTCTGCATTCATTTATAAGAGAGAAAAACCTCCCGTTCATACAGAAGTTCCTTTTGTAACTTAAAAAAATGTGCCTAAAGTAGACACTGTGTGGTTCTTGTTGATCTTGTACAGTATGCTAACTTGCACTATACAATTTCTGCTCAGCTTAAGAGAAAAGTACTAATTGCCCCAGTGTCCTTTCTTGTGGAGAATGCTGCTGAAAGAGCTGCATTATACCACAAGAAAATCCCCCCCCCACTACTTCAGTTATGCTAATGATGATCAGAATATAGGACGAACTTTTAGAGCATCTCTGTATGAAAAAGATGTTTAGAAGATTAACATAGTAATTTGAATGGCAAACATATATATCGGACATCCTGTAAATGTGTTGTCACACTTAAATAGTAATGAAATACAGTAAAGCAACAAAATAAAATAATAGTAATCAAAATGTTTTAAATAAAATATATGAGCTTCATGTTTTCAGAGCACCACATTACCCGACTTCTATAACAGGGCTTGGTATTGTTATTCAGGAGGCAAATGAAGTTTACGTCCTCTTGAAATATTTATTACTTTGATGGAGTGGCAGAAAATAGGAGAGTTGAAAAACAAAAACTGTGGAGTACCAGTAATGATTCACACAAAGGGAGGTTTGAGCCTTATCCTCTTTGGGTAACTGCTGAACAACCTGCTTATCTTTTAGTACATATTAGATTTGACCCAAATGTGCAAGTTGTCAGTAAGTGGCACTTTACATTTTCCCAAAGTTTATGGAACTACAGTGTAATATGAAATCTCATTAAAGTATCCATTTTACAGACACAGTCCTCAGGCCATGTTTCAGTTCATTGTAAGCAGTATGTACTTTAGTTTTTCAGTTGCTTCCTTTTTCCTTTCATGACATAAATATGTTAAATAACAGCACATTCCAGAATGATCAGCCTTTTAATCTGTGTACTCAGATGGACCAAACAGTGCGTTATAATTTATACAGAATTGCACTGTAGTGACACAATCCACTTTGATTTTAAATTCCCATCTCTTCTTTCTGCCTGTGTTTTCTAGGTAAGAGAAATGGCTGCCACTACACTCAGTGGCTTCCTTCAGTGCAACTTCCTGTCAATGGATTCCCCCATGCAGGCACATTTTGAGGCTCTCTGCAAGACTCGCTTACCTAAGAAGAGGAAGAGGGAGCTCGGTGCTGTAGTGGACACCATACCCTCTGCCGGCAAGGAACTACTCAAGAATACAGTACACTCAGTATGATGTTCCTTCTCGTTTTAATGGCACCCCTGTTGTGTATTTGTAGACCTGGTGCGACGCCATGCTGGCGTTCTTGGATTGAGTGCTTGTATCCTCTCCAGCCCATATGATGTCCCGACCTGGATGCCCCAGCTGTTGATGGACTTAAGTGCTCACCTCAATGACACACAACCTATTGAAGTATGTGTAATCACCTACATGCAACCATCTGTTGTTGCAGTGGAATTATCTTTCAGCCTCATTTTTTCCACTTTCCTAACTCTTGTCAACAAAACCTGTCCAATGTCAGTTATTAAGTAAAAAAATATGTTCAGTTGTATATTCACTGAATGAAAAAAATCACCATAATGTGTTTGTGGCCTTCCAGATGACTGTGAAGAAAACTCTGTCAAACTTCCGACGGACCCACCATGACAACTGGCAGCAACATAAACAGCAGTTCACAGATGATCAGCTGCTGGTCCTCACTGACTTGCTAGTCTCCCCCTGTTACTATGCCTAAAACCTGCACACAGATATTAGCCTGCAATGGGGAGGAGGCTCCAGTTCTTGCCTGACAAAAAATAAAAAACACAGCATCACCCTAGAAAAAGAGCGGCACACAAAGCACCTGATTTGTGGCACAAAGAAGAATTAAAAAGTTATGTATTTAGCGCATTTACATTTCTACTATACTTAATATTTAAGGATAAATCATAGCAGGGATGAATGACCTGCAGTTTGTAACATAACTGTACAGTATTTTCTCCTTTTTTGATTTGTGTGCATGTGCACGGGTGTATGTGTGTGTGCATGGGATGCCGGAAGGCATCTGCCAGTGTCCCACACATTTCTCAGGATTATATCCCAAGTATCAGCTCTGAGCCAACACAATGTCCAGGGTAGGACATACTCTTTACTATCTTCCACTAGTGAAGTGTTTGTTACAAATCACAGAGAATTGACTTTTGAAGAACGGTCTCTTTGGACCAGACTTCAAGCTGCAACACACAATGTTTGTGTGGCTGTTTGATCTATATATGATTGTATGCATCATGTATGTATATATCATAGTATAGCAAATATGCACAAAGTCAATTATTTAACTTTTTGAAGTGCTAAGATTTACTTTTTTTGTTTGTTTTTCTGAGATTAAGTAGATAACTGAACTTTTAGTAGTGGAGCCTTTTCTTATCTACTCTTGCAAAGAAAGGGAGAGGACAAGCTCCCCACTGCTGTGCTGTGCGATGTGTTTGCTGTGAGGACCTGATCAGTTTGATTACCATTTCATGTGACTTGGTGCAAGAAAAAAACCAAATTGCCTGACCATAATTGTGACCTCTTCCCTCTAATCCTCTGTCTCATTTACCTTTTTCTAAAAGCCAGTGAGTTCAAATGAGTTTGGTTTGCTTATGGTTTACCCTGATGACTTGAAATCAGTATGAGCATTGAAGCATTTAGTACCTCACTTATGTATAGTGTAGTGCCAAAACTGCAGTGGTTTTTTTTTTTGTTTTTAGATGTATGGTTTGCTTATTGAATGAGGCGGTAATAAATTGTTTCTAACAAAATGGAATTAGATGTTTTTATTTTGAAAATTTCTCAATATTTAAAATATAGTTAAGTAGTAAATGGACAAACTTATTTTAAACCCATATTTTTCAGTGTAAGGACTATCTCAAAGGTAGTCTCTTAAGATCAATTAAACCTAGAATGACGTTGCACTGCTTTTTAAATTTTCCAGAAAACATTGGAATGTGATTTCTCTCTCTCTTTACCAAAGGACCTATTTGAGAGCATATATCTTGGCCCTTTGTGGCCCACGGTTAACTTACCTGCTACTCGCATCGCTTATCAACCATGTTGAAGACTTGATGCGTTCAAAGATGTCAGTAAAAAAACGGGAAAAAAATAACATTACTTGTAAATGTGTTGTATTTGTTTATCGTGCCGAACGACGTCTCTCAGGTGTTGTAAAAGCAATGCAAGCTCCTGTCTGTTAAAATGGTTTTTGACAGACCGTAACTACATACAACTACTTTCTGCTATCACGGATAAAATTAAAAATGTTATTTTGTTAAAACCTTTGCTGCAGTAACATCTGACTTGTCACAGGCGATTGTCTCTCAAACCTTGAGCAGTAGGAAACTGGGGGAACTATTCTTTCTCTGTCCAATTGCAGATGCGTACAGGGAGAAAGGAGGTTAGTTTTTACAGAAGGATGGTTACTTGAATGCAGTGGTTTTGCTCATGCCCAGATACGTAGGCAGTGACTTAATAGTCATTTTTCATTGTACGTCAAGTGGCCGTCGCTCCTGTATAAGACTGGATATATCGCCAAGCAAACGAACATGCTGTCATGTCTTCGCATTAGAATTTAACGCAGACGTGTAAGGAAGCGTATTTTTGTCTGTCTGTCAATGGACTGATCTGTTTTGGTTGGGCTGCTGTTGAAAAACGTTTTTTTTTTTAAAGCTGCGGTGTGTTCACTTACTATACTGCTTTAAACTGAAGATGGACTGTATCGAATGATGATGATGATGATGGACTCACGATTGACGACAGATGGTAGGTTGTTTTCTCATTGTCAGTTTAGATTATCCAAGACATTAAATATGTAGAGATAAATGAGTAAGATAGTGATATATTTCCTCTGGATTTCAGCAGACGCTGTGTATGTTGGGGGAGAGGTGGGAGTAAGGTATAATTGGTCAAATGCAGTGGTGCATAGCTGTAGCTTACAGCTTCTTATTATATGTAGTCTACCCTTTTAGCACTCAGTGGCAAGTTAACTATACATTACTCAATTTCATCAATTGTGAATGTATTAAAAATGATCTACTGCACAGTATTATAGCTAATATTTGACTTTGTATCCCTTGCAGCATTCTACCAAGGTGGCAGCATTGACCAAGGCAGCAGATACTGTGATCATCATGTAGGCTGCTTCTTCCATACAGAAGAATAATGTTGAAACTGATGACTGTGGGTACCTTATAGATTGTTAATAATACAATGAACACCACTGTTACACCATCAGACCTGGTGGATGTGCCAAGACATCAGACCTTCAATGGCACTCTGGGCACACAGAGCCCATCAGGTTGGGCTGTGATCCACGCTGCTACTTTGACCTTTTGCTCTCTCCTTCTCGTCTTCATCTTCTGCCTGGGCTCCTATGGCAATCTTGTGGTGTTCCTGTCCTTTTTTGATCCGGCATTTCGCAAGTTTCGCACCAACTTTGACTTCATGATTCTCAACCTGTCCTTCTGTGACTTGTTCATTTGCTGTGTGACTGCTCCCATGTTTGCACTGGTGCTCTTTCTGGATGCAGGCGGAGGGGACGGCGTGTCAAAGAGTTTCTGCTTTGCCTTTCACTTAACCAGCTCAGGCTTCATCATCATGTCCCTGGAGACAGTAGCTGTCATTGCTTTGCATAGACTGCGCATGGTTTTGGGGCAGCAGCCCAACCGCACTGCCTCCTTCCCC
Organism: Monopterus albus; assembly: GCF_001952655.1. Taxonomy (NCBI): domain Eukaryota; kingdom Metazoa; phylum Chordata; class Actinopteri; order Synbranchiformes; family Synbranchidae; genus Monopterus; species Monopterus albus. Next base: position 1,302,725 of record NW_018127940.1, read on the forward strand.
TGCACTTTGGCTCTCACTGCCCTGCTGTGGACATCCAGCTTTACCATGGCTGCTCTCCTTACCATGCGAGCATATCCTCGTAGAGATGGACCCTGCTTGCCCCACTTTGGCTTGGGAGGAGGACAAGCCAGGGTTGTGTTGTATGTCTACCTGGCAGACTTTGCCTTTTGTGTAGCTATGGTATCTGTATCCTATCTGATGATTGCTCAAACACTGAAGAAGAATGCACAAGTGAGGAAATGTCCTATCATCACAGTAGATGCCACATGCCCTCCACCCCCACCACCTCTCATTGCAGCAGGCTTCGAGAGTATGCAGTGTGCTGTTCAAGGCCCTTCTCTGTACCGTAACCAGACTTACAACAAACTGCAGAATGCGCAGACACACTCTTATGCCAACAGGTCAAGCCTGCGTCTGGTTCCAGGTGCTGCCCAAGGAGCCACCTGCTGTCAGGTCGTGTCTACAGTTAACTTGGCCACAACTAAAGACTCTAAGGCAGTTGTTACCTGTGTAGTTATAGTGCTCTCTGTGCTGCTTTGCTGCTTGCCGATGGGAGTTTCACTGGCACAGGATGTTTTGTCACCCGAAAGTAGCTTTGCACATTATCAGTTCGAACTGTGCAGCTTTGTGCTAATTTTTCTCAAATCGGGCATCAATCCTTTTGTGTACTCTCGCAACAGTGCAGGCCTCCGCCGCCGTGTGCTGTGCTGTATTCAGTGGGTGGCACTGGGTTTTCTCTGTTGCAAGCAAAAGACTCGCCTGCATGCAATGGGGAAGGGCAGCCTGGAAGTCAATCGCAATAAGTCCTCCCATCATGAAACCAATTCCGCCTATGTCCTATCACCTAAGCCACAGAGGAGGCTGGTAGACCAGGCTTGTGGGCCCAGTCACTCCAGAGATTGCGCTGGTAGTCCAAGGGTCACAGGTGTGCGCAAACCTCGTCCCCCAAGTACCTCTACACCTATCAATACCCGCATAGAGCCCTACTATAGCATTTATAACAGCAGCCCCTCCGCAGGGCTCAGCTCCCCCACCAGTCTGCAGCCTGTCAACTCTCAGACATTTGTCATTGCCAAGTCCTATGTAGCCATGCACTACCACACTCACCAAGATGCACTACAAGACTTTGAAAGCACCTCTGTGCACCAGATTCCCATTCCCTCAGTCTAATCAAGCCTCCAAATAGTATGGCTTGAACAGTCTCACCCTGGTTTTAAATCAAATGTGAATCAGAAGAGGAACATAAACACAGGCCATTTTCTGTATATGAATCCATATTAATCTCTTCTTTTTTTTTGCAGTGGAAGGACATGTTCAGTTTTCTTAAAAGGAAAATTTAACCATGGACAGTACAAACATGCAAAAGATTTTAAAGGAGTATGAGTAGGAGTATGAGTAAATGTCTGCTCCAAAAAGTTCTTTACCGTTACTGAATTGGCTTACTTTTTTTCAACAGATACTACATTTTCACAGAAATTTGCCCATGTTGCACATGCATGTGCCATTGTAACCCAACTGGTTTTTATTGTAGCGAGAGACTGCAGTCGCTGGTTGAACTGTCTGAGCACTGATACCAGCTGCTGTAGTGTCTGAGATGGGCCGCCACGTGGCTCTCAGTGGCATGTGGTCACATGTGGTGAGACTTTTTTGCTTCTTAAGAAAAATGGATTTGTGAACATTTGTTTTTTTAACACAATAAAAGTTTGGCAAGTGCAGTGAATCTGTGCTTTCACTTTTTAACTAGAACTAAAACAAATGCGTATTGTGGGCAATTAATTATCACTGTTCTATGGAAGAGGATTGGTGCCACTGTACAAAAGTTGAGTTCTGACTTGTGATCTCAATATTTTGCCCTAATTCTTTTCCATACTTTTAAAGTAAAAATGTCCAAATATATCTGGTTCCAGTTTTTAAAATGTGAGCATTTTGTTTCTTTGTTATGGACGACGATAATGGCCACTGTAATAAAACAAAAAAAAAAAGTATTTAAGTTCTGACTTTAAAAAACTGTCAGAAGAAATTTAGTACTCAATTTTATTTGTTTTCATTTTGACAAAATGGTTACTCAAGAAAATGAACATGAAAATCGTTAACTGCAGTCATAGTTTTAACCAGTGGTGGAAGTCCTCAGATTATTTACTTACATAAAATACCACAGTGTAAAAATACTCCAAGTAAAAGTCTTGCATTCAAAATGTTACTTAAGTACAAAACTATTAGCAGAAAATATACTTAAAATACCAAAAACAAAAGTACTCATGCAAAATGGCATAGTTTACATGTAGCATTACAACATATTTTTTGATGATTATTTTGTACCTCACTTTTAATGCTGCAGCTGGTGAAAGTGGAGCTAATTTAAACTACCTGATATGCCTATAATTTGAATTACTGCTGGGGAACTTGTGCATTTTACACCAAGGATCAATAAATCTTGTGATCATACTGTATTTTGTTTTATTAACCTCTTTCTGAAAAGTAACTAAAGTTAGCAAATAAGTGTAGTGAGTACAACATATACACTATTTTTCTCTGAAATGTAGTGAAGTCAAAGTATCAAGTAGCAATAAAGTGCCGATACCTCAAAAATTGTACTTAATTAAATGTACATAGTACTTTCCACCACTAGTTTTAACATTGTCAGCAGCGTAAACGGCTAATTAAAAGAATTGCAGGTCTGTCTTAGAGAGCATTTCTGAATATAGCCACATGCTTATATTTTAAATGAGTGAGATACTGAGTTTACTCAGCAAAGAAACAGAGCTTGGCAGAGCTTCACAGACCTTCAATCACTCTGCTACACATCAGTGTAAAATTTATCTCTATTTGCAATGATTCTTTCACAGTTCCACTCTTTGGAATAACTGAAAAAAGGGCTTGTACATGGATATGATTATACTATGACCATAGCATTAGCCTCCTCTGGTGGAAATTTAACATGGCAGCTTACTGGAGTAGATGTCTTTCAATGGAGGATGAAAATACTTTGACCTTTCTAGAAGGAAAATGACAGATGCCATGTTTTTATAAAGTGAGGTCACTTAATGAATAATAGGAAAGCCGAGTAAAAACATTTATTTATTTATTGTAAAAGTCAAAGCAATTAAGTGGTCATCACCATAATTATGAAGCAAAGAAATTTGTTGCTATGATATCTTCATCAAGTCAAATATTTTCCCCTGTGTGGTAATGCAACACTATGAATGAGGTTTCATGTATTAAATGTATTCTTTGCTGCAATTGCATTGGTTTTTATCCATATGATACAGCAGTGACCAGGATCCCAGTGTACATCTTCAGAAAACCACAGAATACCTCTAAAAGGAACCCAGACATTCTGTACAGCCTACAGACTTGTCTGAAATTTTAATCAACCACTCACTTTGTTGCAACTCCATAGCGCCCCCTAATGCACAAGTTACTCACTTATCCTGTAAATTAACACAGCACACATTCTGACTGCTACAAAACATCTTCAGACTTGCTTTTTTCCCACAGACCTTACATGTACAAAGTGCCACAGTCAGGTTAGTTGCTAATCGCTTCGTATCACACACACAAATACACAACTTAAAGACAATAAACCTCTGTGAATATCGATTCTCCTGATTATCAGTCCCTTGATTTGCTTGCATTTAATCAGCACAAAGTTAAGCATAGATATGAAGCATAGGCATTAAGTCCATTGGAGTGAGGCATCAGTCACTGTGTTTTCACATAGTCTGAGCTAGCCTGCTGTATTTGCTGCAGTGTAGCGTTGCCCATCACACGGTTCACAGCACGGACTGGGGCTGTGTGCTGCTTGGAATACGCCAAGTCCAGGATCAAGTTTAACCTCAGTTCAACCTCACAGTGTCATGGGCTTCTCTCTCGCTCCAACAGGCTTCTGTTTTATGATAAGTGAGCTCTCTCGTCAAGTGCATCTCTCTGTCCTCTCCTTGTCCTTCATGTGCAGTTGCTGTCGTACGATCTTTGTCCGATTAGCTGGAGATTGACAGGAGTCCATGTTCATCAGCTGTGTCAAGAATCCTGCATATAACTGGAGACTCAACCTAGGGGGGAAACAAAATCACCTGAAACGTGGTGCCAGTCATCTAGGTAGAAACTATGTGCACTCAGCCAGTATAGGTAAATATTAGTCTTCCTGCCTTGTATTTCATTTTCAGGATCATTATAACACGACTTCCTCACATTTTAATTCCTGTTTTTATGAATACTTTATCAATATTTCAATATTAGATTACATTTTATTAGCATAATATTATTAACCATTCAGACTGTATATTTCTTTTCAGTTTTTCTGGGGGCAAACAAAAATTCTAGTTAACTTTGAACAGCCAGAGTGTTTGTATCCAAATGTTAGATTTGACTTACAAGTTTGCTTGATGATGCTTGTACATGTCAGTTTGCTAACCTGAATCTTGATACCTTTCATAGCATTGGGGCACTCATCTCTTTATCATTTCCAAATAAATCAGTTATGGACTTTACTAATACTAATGACTTACAGCAGTTACTAATGTTGTTAGTTATATTTGTGTTTGACAAGTTAAATATCTATGAAAAAGGTCAACTTAAATGCTATTTCACTTAACATTTGTCCTATGTACCCCAATGAACCACATTACTATTAGACTGGTTACAGTTTGAAACAGCACATTTCCTTTATTTAGCTCTCGAAACTAAAGTAGGGGTTAGCAGTGCCTAAACCAAGCATGTGCTTTATTTCAGTGACTCAGTGGTTACTAGTGAACCTACCCCAAGGATGTACTGACAGGTCTGAGGCTCCAGCATATAGACTGTGACAGCATGGGGAGACTCTGACTCCTTACATCTGACACAGAGAAGCAAATGATACGAGTGAATTAAATGGAAAAACATGGGGCAGTGTCTTACTCATGTTTTGACTTAGGGCAGGGACAATGTCTCTGCCCCTGCATTACAGCACACTCACTTGAGCTTGACAATGACCTGTCTGGGCTTTCCAGTCAGATCACACACATCCCCATGGCCATAAAAGTGGGAAACTAACCTAATAAAAAGAGAAAAATCAACAACAATCTGAACTTACATCCAGGGTTAAGGCTGTATGTGAATGGCATACTTGACTTTCTGCACTCCATCTTTGAGCTGGTAGGATCGAGCGACATTCTTCTTGGCCCACTCAATGTGCTCCTCTGCGTTCCAGCTCCCCACCACTACAGTGTTCTTTCCTTGCTCTTTATCCTAGAACACCAAGGAACATTTTCACTGTGATCAAATGCTACTTTCCTTTGTCCAAATATTTTGGACAGTTGGTTAAACAAAATAAAAAATTGAAGACAGCACCTTAGGCTTTAGGAAACTGATGTGGTTTTTTTTAAAATCAACCAATCGAGACAATCTACATATTAATTAAAAATGAAAATAATTGTCACCTGCAGCTCTACAGCCTTTAATGGGTTAAAGTGATACTGGACATACAATTGACTTTTTTTTAACAGTCTACATTAATGACTGAGCATCATACAGACACACTCACACCAGCAAATAGAGACCCTTACCTCATGATACTGATGGACATGCTTTCCATAACAGAACTCATATTTCCACCACCCTACCCCCTGAAACACACACATTAAGATGATAATGCTCAATTCAGATTATTATTATTATTTTTTGTCAGATCTTATCTTTTTGTAAGTGACATATCTGGATCCAGTGTAAACACCACTGAGCTCCTAAACTGTCACACATGTACAGATTTAACTGAATTGTGAGCCACACAAAAGAAAAACACATGTAAATAATAACGTCATTTGTACGACAGGAGTGAGATGCAAAAAAAAAAAAAATGGCTGCAGAGGCATTAATCGGATCTAATAGGCCGCCACGTACACAAGTGGCCCAGGTCTAAACTTAAAAAAACAAACAAAAAAAAAAGAATAATCAATTTATTGGCCAAGCATGTTACACACAAGGAATTTGGATCCGGTACAGAACCG
>NW_018127940.1:1308891-1310436 GCF_001952655.1 Monopterus albus
TCACATTCCCATAAAAAAAAATAAAAAAAAATTCTGATCCGAGTTTTCTGGGGGGGTGGGGGCAAATCAAATTTGGGGCACCTCAGTATGTAATATGAAGGTAACTTATGTGTTTATTACTAAACTACTCAGGTGCTATAGGTGAACATGTCTCACCCCATGCAGACAGTATGAGCCACTGAGGAACTCCTTGATCAGCTGTTCATCTGTCAGACGAGAGATGTGAGTAGTGCCTACAGTGACTTGTGACTGCCCTCCAACAGTCATGGGTTTGTGTGTGGCAGTGAAGCCCTCTTCTCTCACCGGTGATACCTCCTCCTGTAATGTGTCAAAGAATGTATAAATGAATTGGGTGTTGTTGGTGCACGTATAACCATTTTCCCTCTCCGTCAACTTGTCGTGTATGTCTTACCTCTCTGGTCTCAGAGGTGGCACCGAAAGGTGGTTTAAGTTGCTCCTCTTGCTCCTTATCCAACTGGGCGAGTCGCTGAGGCCGCAGAGGGGAGCCTGCCAGAGCCTGGCAGAAGATGGCATTCACCGGGGAGGACTTGAACCTGCAAGGAATATACAGTATGTCAAGTGTGGCACCAATATGTTTTGACCAGAAATCTCACCTACAGAACCCTGATACAGAGGATGGTATTTCAAAATTTCCAACATCGACTATTCCTTTTAGCACAATATTTAAATATTGTCACTTTGACATATCTACCTATATTTCGGGTGAGCACAAAGCAGCGGTGTCAAAACCACCACCTCATATTCACACGTAGTGACCTCAGCAATAGACAAGATCTCATGCTTGGCCTCTGGATGACAGACGTAAAGCACAGACGCAGAGCGAGGCTCATCCTGTTTAAGCACACAAGGAGTCCCATTTCCCATCTCCAGCGAGTAGTAGGGAGTTAGCTGACCTTCTATATTCTTAGTGGGCACCTGGGCATCAGTGATTAGAGAAGACGGAGAAAACGGAAAAAAAGACAACAAATCTGAGATCTGACAGTAGGCTCAGCAAATGTGGCTGGTTACTGAAGCTTCAGTATTATACTTACCTCTGTTTCAGCTGTTGATTTGACATTTTCTACCTCAGCATTATCTGAAAATGAATTTATAGCTTTAGTACAATAACAAAAAATACACTTAGCAACATGTGACAAAATTACAAAAGCAAAAAGATATTGTAAAATTACAATGACAAAGAAAAACACCTGTCTCTGTCAACTGGCTCTTCTGGGCCATGTTCCCCAGGAAGTACTCTTGTACACTTATTTTCTGTGCAAACACAAATGATAGTACATACTATACTAAGTGCCAGCTTCTCATTTCTGTCATCTAAAAATTATTTTACCTACTCATAACACTCACCTGACCCGTCTCTTTCTCTTCATGATACTGTCTTACATGCTTTCCATGGCATACTTCATATGTCCAGTATGATTCAATCTGCAATGTTGGCAAGTCAAGAGTAAGTTTAGAGAAATGAGTGAGTCTTTAATTCACCTTCAGCGCTACCACAAAAAAATAAGTTCTTAGTTATGCTCTGCT
>NW_018127940.1:1310507-1316451 GCF_001952655.1 Monopterus albus
AAGTCTCACTCTGTAGGAGCAGCTGCTTCGTTTGAACAGTGGCTCCAACAGTTCACCGGGACTGGGCCCGCTGTAATCCTTATCATCATCCTGAGACAACAAAAGACCACCAAGTGAATGCACGAACAATGCGAGAGATAAAGAAGCGCATGGAGCTGTATCAGTGAATGAACATGGAAGTAATAATAATAAAACGTTAGCATATCAGATTCCAACTGAACCGAATAGATACCGTCATCCAGAGAAATGTTCACCCTCTGGGGAAAGAGGGAGGCATCAAATCATAGAGGGCTTATAATGATGTGACGTGGAATTGTGCTGCACATTATTCAGCTACTTTTGTTTTTAAATACCCTTTTTAATAGGTATTTTCTTGCTTGTTCTGGCTCAGGTTTGTTTCCACTCTAAGATTAATGAATCGTGTAACACTGTCAAACTGGATTCTTGCTTAAAACCTATCTGGTCTTGTGGGCACTATTGTTGCATCCCTTATATCGGCGAGGACATTGTTGGGTAACATTACTGCACCACAAATTACTACAAAGCTACTATGACAAATGGTAGTTAAAGCAATGGTAGACATACAGTCATGTGAAAAAATTAGGACACCCTTCCTCAGTTAGAATAGGCATTTTTGTAGAATTACATTTACAGAAGATCTTGAAAAGACTTTTCTTCAGTTTTACTTGTTTAGTTGTATTACTTTAATCTCTCTGTATTGTTAAAATTGAGATTAAATAACCATATATTAAAACATGTTACAAAATACACATGCTTTCAAAGGGTGTCCTAATTTTTTCCCATGACTGTATGCTAGTCTTGTACAACTGAAGCTCTCCTACAAAACTGCACAATCTCACTTGTTAAAAATGTTTTTGAAAATAAAGGAGCACAGTTGTGTCATAATCTCCTGTACACAATTCAATGTATGTACACCCGAAGAGCAGTAAGTATACAGTACTATGCAAACCATTAATCAAGCTGATCATCATTGTCTTGTAAGTTAATAACTTGTCATAACATCTGCTGTGTTTACAATTATTCCATGTGTAAGCAATAGCAGTTCATCTTTATCTATGAATGGACAAAACGCGTCCGGTCACAATCCCACATCACAAGTTAACCCATCTTACCTCCTCTCCAGATGTCAGTGAAGGCAGGAGACATTTGTACTTCTCCTTCTCTGTTGTTGTCATGATGACAAAGTCATCTTCGTTGTAAAGTGGACCTGAAGTTGGCTGAAATCCACAGAAACATGTTTGTTACTTTGGGTATGAGAGAAAGGAACTCTAAATAGTGCACAATAATATCTCTCCAACCCCTTACGGTGAATTTGTTTTATTAAAAAAACGATGCTACTAAAGCTGGAGGCATACCAGCGTGAATTCAACCCCTGGCCAGGTGATTTTAAAGGGAATTTCATCTGTAAAAGAGGGATATCCCCCTCTGTTTGCTGAGACGCCGCTGCAGACCTCCAGCAGCCCCCCGAGAAACACAAACAGCAGCCTGGCCGCCATCTCTCCAGCCCGGCCGCTGAGCTCCTAAAGCCGGCTCCTCATCTAAGACATCAGCCCACCCTCCTTGTACTAAATGGTTACTTCAACGCTGCTACAAAGTCTGATCTGCCGGACCTAAAACAAATGTACGGTGAGACAGATGACAGTGCAAAATACAGGAAGTGAACTGTTTGCTTGCCACGTCGTGTTCCGCCTCTGCGGTGAGCTGAAATAACAACAGCGCCCTCTGGGGGCGATATGAGGTATTAAAAGAGAGTTTTAAATCACTGAGCAAACATTTAAGTTAAACCCTGCAAACACTGGACTTTGAAAGCTGAATGTTACGCAAGCAGAACTAAGACCAACCTTTACTTAAACAAAAGTTGTATGATGTATGATGTGGCACTATTTTCTCTGCCAACTTTTGCCTTAAGCAGTGTGAAAGTAACACTGTCAATTTTATTTGCTTCCTTTTGTCTCCCTAAAGCTGTGTATTTCCAGTTGAACAGTATTTAATGTCTTTTAAAAATAATTAGCACAATGTTATTTTAATACATACTGAATTTGATTAAACATATTAATACACATTGAACCACATTTTATATAGCCTAATCAGCTGTCCTATCCCCATTTTCATGATGAATATAGGAATTTCATCATTTTATTGTTGTAATTTTATATTTCGTTTAGTATATAATAGAAACGTTTGTTTCTTAAAAATGTCAAATGTTTCTCTTTCCTCTTTCAGTCGCACAAACATGGCAGTATTTGCACTCAAAGGTAAGAGTGATGATGGCTGCACTTCATCATTTTAACAATAGGTGCCACTAGTGAGCACCGAGTCAAACGAGGCTTCAAGTAATGAACCTTTTAGTGATATAATGGACTGCAAAGACTCATTGCTTTAGGAAAGCTTGTTTGGCCATCATTACTGGGGAGGACGCTTTAGAAATAGCGTATGAGAGGAAAAGACTGAAATATATGGAACTGGCCGTGGAGCCAGAGGAGTATGGCTGGAAGGTTAAAGCCCACACAGCGGAAGTTGGTTGTAGGGGATTTGTAGCCAAGTCTGTAAGTGGGCGGAGCCTAAGACAGAGTCAAGAACTTAGGTGTTTCATGTAGCAGATTTTTCTTGGTGTTACCATGAATGAGCTAACATGAGGATATAGAAGTTTGACTGATTAGTAATGCAAGGTAGAAAATGACTCTGTACAAAAAAGAAGCAGGAGTTTGGTGAGTTATCTGAACTATTTGGTGTCTTATTTGAAATGTTCATTAGTGTTGGTGCTTGTGTGCTATGGCTCAAGTTGAAAATTTCAACTTGAAATGTTTGGTGGCTATTTGAAATGTTTGCTAGTGTTTGTGCTTGCTTAATATGGGTCAAATTGAAATGCTTGTGCTTGGTGGGTTATTTCAAATGTTTGCTAGTGTTTGTGCTTGTTTAATATGGGTCAAATTGAAATGCTTGTGCTTGGTGGGTTATTTCAAATGTTTGCTAGTGTTGCTGCTTGCTTGCTATGGGTCAAGTTGAAATGTTTGGTGGCTATTTGAAATGTTTGGCTAGGACAGCATTCACAATTCTTGCTATGATTTGTAAGTATTTTCTATGGCTTAGTTTTTGTTTTGGCAACAGTCAGCCTGAATTATCAAGATACTTTAATGAAGGGTTGTGTGGGTGCTGGCAAAGAGGGGGTGGTTTCGGAATTCTGGAACACACTGAGCCTTCTTGGTGTCATGGGCCCAGCTCAACAAAACACCAGTTAATGAGATGATGCTCACCTGATGACCCTGTAAATTTCCTTTCATTCTTGTGTGTGCACGCACACACACACACACACACACACACACACAGAACTTGTACTGTCATTGGTGATAATATAGTTATTGACTCAGAGGGGTTGTTAGTGGTGTATTTTTTCTCATGTCTGACAATCTTGGTAGAACAGTATCAGTTGCTGTGCAGTTGAGCAGCCTACCTCTCAGTTGCAATTGCTTGCTAAGCCAGTTGGGCCAGCCGCAGCTTAACCTGAGCAAATATGACTCAGATGCTGTGTGTCAAGCCACATATCTGGTCTTTGCTTGGGTAAGGATAGGATTTAGGAATGTTTTGTTTTAAGGATGGGTTAGAATTGGGAAATTGTGTTACTCATTGAATTGTGTGGCTGTGAAGACTTATGACAACATGGTCTTAACCTGTATGCTGACCTTCTATATAAATTTATTGGCATATTTAATCGATTATATATGAAATTGTGTGTATGTATAGGCCTCATTTTTATGTTATATACCATTTTCATTACTTTCTTTTCCCCCCGTATCTTACTAAACCTCTAAATCATATGTTCAGAATGCTACTCAAAGCTGTTAACTGAATGTGGGCCACAGGCTGCCTGAAACATTTGGTTCCTGTAGAGTTTTAATGCTTGAGAGGTTTCTAGATCAAGTGGGCACAAAATCTAGTCGGAGCAACTCATCTCTGCCCCCCAGTGGATGTATTTGGAGGTTTTTTTTAGTGTGCTGTGTGTTTGGTACATAGAGCTGATGTTTTTAGGAGTGTCAGAACTGTTTTTATAAGGACTCATTGCAAAGCTGAAGAAAAAAGCAAAGTGTAATTGATCATGCTACAAACTGATCATTTCCCAGATATTATGTTGGTTGACTTCTATACAAGCAATGAAAAGAGCAGCTCTGTGCCTTATGTGCAGTGTCCTTACTCTTTTATCCTTGTGACTCTGTTGATTCAGTATTGCTGTGTGGTGAATGACAATAAATATTTCCCCTTCAGTTAACAGACACTTAAAACACAGACCTTGTAAATATGTGGCGTTGCATTTCACTATGAGGGGGATATATAGACAGTGCCTTGGACTGATAGAAGGGTGTAAACCTGAGAGGCATTTTTCCACCTGTTGGTGGAGCTGTTGATGTGAGAATGTACAGCATTCGAGCCAGGAGAATGGAGAGAGATAATGACAGAGATTTTGAGACAAAGAATGAGAGGATTAGTAAGAGAATGGGATGTGGAGGAACAGGAAAAGATACAAGCATGAGAACAACCCAGTAGATCATCCATCTTTTACATCCACTCCCCTCTACTTCTATAAATATAGCTTCTACTCACCTGTCTGTCATGAACATCGTTCATATGGATGCAAATATTTTATGTATTCACTACTCTCTTTGTGTACAGGTAGGTACATATAATATATTTTGTTTCCATGGTAACTGTTACTTTGCCATTAAACTGTAAATGTGTTCCAACAGTGATGCTTTATTTTCCTTGTCTGTTCTTTGTTTACTTGATAAACAACAGAGGTGGGAGTGAAACTGTTCAAAACTAAACATTTTTACATCTGTGACAAGGTTCACTCTTGTCCTCAGAAATGGTAGCTTAAAGAAAAATGTTTTAAATTTCTAAGTTTCACTTAGTTTGTTCCTGGAAAAAGCCAATCAGTGGACTGTGACTTCAGATTTTCTTTTTGATGCAATAACATGTTTATCCACCCTCTTGTCGAGACTTGGAGAAGAAGCTTATTACCACTTTACTGTTTGCACAGTAAATATAACATGTCAAACTTTCTTTTAATCATGTTTGTTTTACAGAGTTTAGAATGTGTGTATGTTGCATACAGCCATGCCTCAGAATAACAATCTGAGAATCATATATATATAGTTGTGTATTTTCCAAAATACACAAAGCCCAGTTTAGTTTATTCATGTAACAGGGACAATGTGTCAGTATGCCAGAATTAGCCAAGAAGGCTAACTTTCATCTGTAGTCCCAGATCACATACAAATAAAATACAAATTACATTAAAATTTCACATATAGTATGTTACATCCAGTTAAACCTTTTGGGTCTGTTTTTATGCCTCTAAGGTCCTAACCATGTTCTGAAACCCAAACAGAACTGGTTGTTGAGATCCAACAAGCCGATGTGAGTCAAAGCATCTTTAGCAGGTCTATATCTCTTCCTGGGTGGAGCCTACCTGGTGGGAACTTGCCTGAACTCATCGCTCTGAAATGAGCATTTTTCACTGATTTCACCACCATCCATGGGGGTGAACTCAGTTTGCATAGATGCTTTCCACACACCGTCGCCTCATGCATAATTGATAAAACTGTCATTTCTCCAACCATAATAACATCATTCCAAAGGGAGCAGAGAGAAATTAATCTTGGCATTTGAAATCCTCGTGTGAGGCTGAGAGATCTCCTGAGCTGTCACCCAAAAATATACATCGAGTATGTCAAATCAATAACTGTTGTTTTTACTAGATCATCTTAATGACATACAGTATTGTTTTAGTGAAGTGAATTTCTTTTGTAATTTCTACAGGTTTCCCTTGCTAAAGTTTTTTTTTTTTTTTTTTTTTTTTTTTTGCCATTTTTGACAAGAGATTTGCAAGAACTGCGCGACAGAGGCCAATCGTTCATAATATTTTCAG
>NW_018127940.1:1316557-1333206 GCF_001952655.1 Monopterus albus
TTTTTTTTTTTTTTTTTTTTTTTTTTTTTAATGGCCTGACTCATCTTCAATTAAAATGGTAGGTGAGTTTGTTAGCTTAAGAAGTGAAGAGTCAGAACATGTGGGATGATTCCTCATAATGCAGTTTAAAGTGTGCCTGGACAAACTCCCCTAATTTATTTCTGACCTGCATGGACATAGTCATCCCTCACACACCCAATGCGTTTTAGTCAAACTAAAACTCTATAGTAGTGTAAATGAATCTTGTAAGGGGCTGCTACTTGAATAAATGCTGCAAGAGAAGTTAATGTATGAAGGCAAACTGGTTTAACCATGCCAGTAGATCAGAGCGCCGCTCTTCACATTCCTGCAGAGAAAGTAACAGGAGATGGATCTGGATAGGATCCAGATACTCACAGCTATGTTAGCCAGTGACTGTTTGCCATTATACATGAATTATGCACTGATCAGCCATAACATTATGACCACTGACTGGTGAAGGGAATAACACTGATTATCTTGTTACAATGGCACCTGTCAGTGTGTGGGGTGTACTAGGCATCAAGTGAACATTTGGTCCTTTAAGTTGTGTTGGAAGCAGGAAAACCACATTGAAACATTTACTTCTGTGTAAACAATATTAGGCAGGTGGTCATAATGTTATGGCTGATCAGTGTATATAAGTGCAAGAATGTATCATAATGGCAGAAAACACATGGCCAAACTTGTACAGTATGATTCTGCTGTTGAGGTTTTGATACTTCTGGGGACTATGTTTTGGTGTTCAGGGACACTGACCCTGTTCTTACATGAATATAAACTTTGCCTAGGTTATGTGGATGCATTTTTTTATTTAAACACACATTGTGGCTTTTTGTCCAGGAAGCTTCCAGCCTTCCACTAATGCAGCCTCTTTGACCATGACCGTTCTCAAAGGTGACCATGGATGTTTATGTAAATACTGTTAGCACTGTCTGAGACTTTAAGCTGTTTCCAGGAGTCTAGAGATGCTGCCCTTGAATACAAAAGCCAGCAAAACCCCCAGAAATACGTTTTGTCTATAAGCAAGTACAGAAATTGGGTTAACTACTTGAAAGTGCATCCTAAGCAGCGTGCATAAGCTAGAAGAGCTTAGGGAAGGTCGGGAGACTATGAGAGTGAAATTCATTTAGTGTTTCTTCACAGTCAAAGAGTGAATGGCACAAATTCTCCAAGGTGAGGAACAGACTGGACCGAATGGAAACTTGGCTTAAATAAATATATTCCTTTCTTAACACAGTTCTTTATCTTGCAAGTGAGAAGTACAGTATGTACTTTTATTTAATGAATAATGTATATTCAGCTGGCTTCTCTGAAGAAACTACACAATCCATCATCATTTGAATGTACAGTAGGCGCAAGATCTGACTGGCAACAATTTGGGCCGCAGGCAAGTTTAATCTTCTAAAACAGTGTTATATGATGGCTTCCCCTGTTTTGAATGTTGCTACTTGTACCGTCATGTAATTATTGCTTTTAAGTAAATGTTTTATCTAATTTGCATTCTGTTATCTATATATGCATTTTAATGTTTTTATCTTTGTATGCATTGTGTTAGGTGCTTTGAATTGCTGTTGCATATGAAAATGTACTATATAAATAAACTTGCCCTGTCTGTGTTTCAGTACGCTACCACTTGGCTGCTGTGGAAAAACATCCCCTACATCACATTAATGGATGGTAACAAAGAAAATGAGTATAGGCGGTAGTTAATGTATAGAATGTAACCTTTAGTGTGGGCTTTAAATGCTTGCATATGGAAAATAAGCTATAACAAATAAACTGATGTGCGTAGATATTTTCTGTTTGCTCTTTTACATTTAATGAGCAATATGTTGGTGTGTCACTAAATAATATAGTCTAACTGATCATTGCAGTGCATATTACACTTTGAAGTGTTTTTTTTTTATGGCTACTGCCTGTGCAAGTGAAGAGTGTGGGGAATCGGTTCTAAACTGAGGTCCATATCCTGCCAAATAATGAGTCAGCAATTTCCATAATGCATGTTGTTCTGTATGTTATCCAATTTACAGGTGTTTTTGGCTTTGTAAAAGTTTTAGTTTTGCGTTCTTGCACTGTGTCCATGTTTGCATGTAAATGATTCTCTCCACTGGGGCCCAGATGCCACTGTTGAATCTTCTTTCTGAATCACTGATGTTTACTTTTGCTTTCTTGTCAGTTCCACACTTGAACATGAAAACACAAACAGTAGGTTTAATTTTTTACTCGGTGTGCACAACAGCTCCTGTGCTGTTTTTCATTCATCACTGCACCACCTCCTTCTTTTCAGACTAAAAGTTTTTCCTAACTTCATCCCTGACATCATACAGCCTCAACAAGCTGTTTAGTAAACAATGTATGGCGTTAACCCTCAGATGAAAAAGATATGCTGAAATCATATTGGCAGGTTAGTATCACATTGCCTCTTTTCCAAATGGCACAAGGAATCTGACCTTTTCATGATCTGAGTGCTGTCAAAAGATGACCTTTGTGCACCGCTTCACATAGTCAGTTATATTAGTCTTAAGACAAAGCATAGCCCTTGCCTTTTCAAAATCCCTTGTCTATAGCATAATTGTGAGTAAAGTAATTTAAAAAAAAAAACCCCAGCAATTTAATTTTGCATTATATTGTGACTTGACTATATTGCTCATGCCAGAAGTTATTTAGATCCCACGTGTCTGGTTTGTCTGAGTATTTGGGTGTCTTAAGGTGATGGTATGGTTGGAATCACAGAAGGGGAAATAAAACAAGAATGGTTCAGAGATAAATATACTCAGTTGTTTGGCGTTGATGGAGGCAGCGATGAATCTCTTGCGAATAAAAGAATTCAATTCGGACACCCACATAAAATCTGTTACTGTTCTTTCAGAACATTCTCACTTGTTTTTTTTCTTTTCAAGGCAGTTGAGAAACTTGGTAAATCAATAAGCTTCTGCTATACTCCTCAGTTTGTGGGTGTAACCTGGGAGAAATGCAGGAGGAGGAGGAAAACGAGCAGCTTGGCTTCCCTGGTGGGTCAAGGTGAGACTGTTAGCCTGATGGCTTGTTCGCTCTGCAGATGCCACCTGGTCATTATCCTGAGGCAGCCATCTGCCAGTTTGTCCTGTAAGGCCTGGCCACTCAGTCTTTTGGGCCCTGTGTTGAGTGGCAGGATCCGTGCTGCTTTTGCATCTATTCTGACCTGCATCTCCACCTGGCTCTGATGTCTAAAAGGCCAGGCTGGTCAAAGATGGAGAACACACACAGAGAAACAAAAAGTAAGCCAGAGTAAACTGGGAGAAATTAATGATGCATCTGCAGTTTCTACCTCGGCTCCCCTGACAGCTGATTGCTTGGCATCTCACCTCCAGCCCTACTGGGGTGCAGAGGTGTGTTGCCAAAATCAACTCCATCTTCCCCAGTTGAGCCACTCGACTCACCTGCTGGTGATTTTACCTGTGAAGTGCTTGAAATGATTATTCTCAGATACTAAAGCGAATGAAGGGAGGTGTTGCATCACAAAGTTAATTGTCAGCGCTTAAATCTTCCAGAAAGTCTCTCAGCGCGTAGTTAACTTGGAAGATTAGAGCCTCACTTTTAGACACACCTAATCATGCTCTCCTTTAAGGTGTTTGATTTAGCTGTGGCTTCTGGTTTAAGATGTCATTTTTATTTCATAGAGCTGTAGGCTAGCTTGATTTAATTTCTGAAGCTTTTTTTTTTTTTTTTGTATTATTACTGTGGAATGAATTAAATTGTCCCACATATACATAATCACTATACATTTTTGGTTTGCTGCCTGGACTGGTTAAACATAAATGCGCTAAAAGGTGGAAAATACTGACTTAATACATCAAATGTCTGAACAAACTCTCCAAAAGAAAGCAAATAAGTAAATATCCTACGTAGCCTCATTCTCTAAACAATTCTGTGTCTATCATAGTAAAAATATGAAGAAAAAAAAACATTTTCTTTCCAACAGGCTCTAGTAAGTAAACGAATATAAGTGACTACTTGTTTCTTTATGGTGAACACTAAGGCTGGAGAAAGTTGACTCCTTCTGTTCAGTCCTACTGTGTAACCCATGCTCCTAGCGGCGACTGTTTGAGGACACACACGTGTCCAGGAGTTTTTTTTTTTCATCCCAACACTTTCATTTTGACTGACCACAAACTACCATTACTAGCTGATCTGTGCGCACACACACACACACACACACACACACACACACACACACCTTAGATCTTGTAGCCTCTGTGATTCTGATATTTCATCCTTGACCCAGTTTGAACCTGTGACCTGTTGTAATGTGCTGGAGAGCTTTGTGGCTAATCTGCTTCCCCTGTTGCTCTGTGGGGTTTTTTTTTGATCAATTATACTGTTGGTCTGGAGGACAGCACAACTTGAGCCCTGGCTGTATGTCCATGCTCTGATATAGAAAAGAGAACTGTGGTTGTGGGAGCCCCACCCTCTAACCTGTCTGTACCTCTGGCAGCCAAAAGAGACCAGCTGGTACTGTCAGCAGCCCTGACAGATGACCTGCTGAGTGGATACTTTTAGTTCATGATTCACCCATCACTACACAAACATGCACTATAATTTACTGCTGTACTGAAATGAAGCCTACTCTTGTTATAGAAGTGTATTACATGAATGTTTAACATTTTTATGCCTGGATATACAGTAAGTAGCCAAACATAAGACTTCTGTAAGGTACTGTCCATGTGCAACTATAAATGTTAAATGTCATCTTTAAAAACTTGAATAAAAGAGAACAGATTTTCAGCTCACTTTGCTCTGATGTTCAGCAGTCATGCTACAAAAAAGATACACTGCTGTAGTAGCCACCACCAGTAATGTAACATAGCCACAAGTCAGGTTTCATTACTGGTCTCCTGTTCTTTACTGGGAACAGTCTACTTTGTTGCTCCCTTATGTTTTTGCTATTACTATCACCACGCTCTCAACTATGACTGGATGCCAGATAGTTCATGCCCGTTCTTTCACACTGCAGATCTAACTAATTACATCCTTCAGTAGTATGTTAAGTTTGATGCAGCTGATTTATAGTATTAATCATTAAATCTACAGTATATGAGGGAATCGAACATCTTATGTTGTGTTTGTGTATGTTATGTTTTGACAAGAATCAAGCCATTTAAGACCTAATACTAATTCTAAAGTGTATTGTACTTCACTTGTACTGTATATATTCTGGCTGGATCTCTGTGTAGTTGAATCAGCACAGTAGACATCAGATTAAACAGTTTGTAAAAATAATATGCCGTCTGTTGATATGTGATTTGACACTTAATCCAAACTGATCGATGTGAGCACAGATTGAATTTGAACTGCACAAATATGAATGTAACCAACTTAAACTGAGCAGCTGATTTAAAATTTTATGAATACAGCTGCTTGAAAGCAAATACTTGAAATGAACGTGACAGCCAGTGCAATTAACAAACATACCAACAAGTACAGTTAATTTTCCTGTTCATATTCAAATTTCTTTAATTCAGACTGAGCTCTAAGCTCCTGTACTTCTGGAAGGAACTTTTGTTCCCCGAGTGACTAGAAGACAGCTGGCTCCTCGAAGGCTGCCAACAGTGGTCTGACACTCTTCACCGCATGCCATGCAGAACTGTGCCTTTCTCATCTCTTCAGCCAACGAACAAGGCTTCTTTAAACTTGTTGAAAGGGATGCAAATTGCATCTCATAACTGCTAAGACTGGGATGAACCCTTCACATAAAACTGTCCTGCTTCCTTGTAATATCACAGGTTTCCCCCCAACCCCCCTCCAATTTTCTGCAGAAAATGACTTGAGTACAAATGGGGATACAATTACACTCTAAACAGCACAAACTAATACAAGAAATTACAACCACTGTAGAGCTGATTTCTCAATTCAGTGTCAGCAGCACTACATTATAATACAATGAGATACCATCACATTATAGTCTTCACGATGTTGCAGGGCTAATTTATTAAAGTGTAGAAATTTTACAGGCATTTATGCTGTTTTCACCACTTGTGCTGTGAGAATTGATACAGTAAATCATAAAACGACACTAGTGCACTGACTCGGTGAGAAAATACAACTACAACAGTCGGATGAGGACAAGAAAATGTATTAGATGCTAGCAAAGGTGACACTGAGATGAACACAAGTTGTCAGGAATGTACCGAACATGCTCTTAGAAGCACTGTTAAAAGTTTAGAATCGTCTAATCCTTACCCTCAGATTACAAAAAGAATTCACTCAGACCAGCATTATTTAATTCAGATGTGTAAATAGCATTCATAAAGATATGGGATGCAGTGAATTATAAATGAGGGCTGCATCACTGGTAAGCCGCTCTACAATTATTTAGTTCTGTGTTCATGTTTTACCTGATGTTGACATTTGGACTCGATAGTCACCTCCTTGGAAACATCTGCATATGAAAGTGGTTCCACTGAAAACTCACTGAAACCTAGAATCAACAACAGGGTTGCTAAATACACTCAAATGTTTTTTAAGCTTTCCAAGATCCTAAGGAAAGTTTCTGACATGCTAATCTGATTGTAGAGAACTTAAGCAGGGGTCTGCCACATGAAAGCAGTTATTGGGAAAATCCTATACATGGAAACAGCGGCTTGCGACTTAGCTCCTTTGTTTTTGTAAGGAGCTAAGAGCCTCAGTGTGGATATCCACAACACCTGTAAGCACAAACATGTCAAATACAGCACAGATGCTTGAGACATAAGAGCTGCAAGTAGTTATTCTGCTGCCTAAGTTATTGAAGCAGTTAAGTCCACTGCTTTGGCCTCACTGTGGTACCCCAGTATTGTAACAAAAAAAATAAAGAACAGAGAAGAGAAGAACATTGCCAAAGAAAACATATAAAGAAAGAGAAGAACATTGCCAAAGAAAACATTTAATTCATGTGGTATAAAATCTGTGATGTTCCAGCTATGTGAACACTCCCATACTGCCTGCTGTATGAGCGCACACTGTGCAGGGCTTTTAGGGTTGTGCACGGCGTAAGAGCACACACTGTAATTCCCCTAAGCACTGTGCATTACAAATGGCTTTATGAGTTGAAAACCCAAATCGACCCACCAGGAAAAACAAAGTGCAGTTCTCACCGAGGAGCTGTGACCACTTAAAATCAAAGCAAAACAAGAGCGGGTTCAATGAATAAGATATGCCAGTACAATCACACTGGTCAGAAATGGGCTCTTTCTTTATATTGAAGTGGGCCCTGACATTAAAGGAAGAATAAATAATAAATCTTATTTGAACAGTAGAGTAAAGTCTACCACTGTTTTCTCCCCACTGCTTCCTCTCACTGAAAAATGCCGCCCTCTTTTTATTCTGAGCTATGAGGATATTTTTTCCCCCTTGTACCTTGTTATAGCTTGTTTTTTTAACACTATCAGTAATGGCACATTAATACGACACCATATGCACACAAACCACACACACACACACACACACACACACACACACACACACAAGAAAATTCACAGCACCCCCACAACACTAGATGCATCCAACATATGATTTGTGTTAAGGCTGAGCATGAACCATATACTGTATGGCACATAAACTGAAAAATGGATGTGTTTCAGATTCCTGCTTCTTCAGTCTCACCATTATGGAGAGAGCGAGCTCCTGTATTATCAAACTTGGTAGGCAAAGTTAAACACCACACAAAATTCAAGCCATAGGAATGTGTCTCAATTAATATATTTATGAAGTATGGTACTGTATAGGCAGTGTGAGCCAGGCCCTGTAAGTGAAACTGAACACATTTCATGACAAATATTTCACCAAGAAATCTGTTGGCTGTAAATTCTTCTTTGGATCTCTTGTACAGTAGGCTGTTAATGTGTGTGCTAATTCAGTTATTGATTTACATCCACAGCACAAGTGTAATACTTTAAGCCACCAATTAAAGGTTTGTAAAGGTCAGAGTTTGCTGCAAAGAAATGTCACAAAACCCCCCTGTGCCCATAGATAATCATGGACATCTATGTATGCAGGAAATTGACTTGCATCTCTTCTTATTTTCATCTCTGCTGCTTTGAAAACCGATGATAATGTCGACAGAAGAGCCAACCACAGTGGCTGCTACAAGTTTGGTCAGCATGCCGACTTTACACAAAGAATGCACGATGAAGCTAACTTTCTGAAAAAGTTTGTTTTAAGACTAAACTTCACTTTAAAAAGTTTTACTTTTGTCAAAAAGCAATTTTCACATGTAGCTACTCTTCATATCCTTTGAGGTACAGTATGACTTGCTTTCAGAAAAACAGATTATAGAATTGGGAAAACATGAACGAGTGTGTGGGTCCCTGGAGCTACCTGGTGTAACTGGTCACATTAAATATTATTTCTCAGACATGTGCACAGCGTTGGTGTCATAAGTAATTCATGATTGTCAGTGTTGGGGAGTAGTGAACTACATATAATGAACCTAGTATTTTAGCTTTATTTTGCTTTAGCTTGCTGGTAGTTCAACTACATTCATATTTGCATAATGACAGAAGTTGTTAAATTACATTTTGTGTAGGTAACTACTGCAACTGCAAATAATTTTTGACCATAAAAGGAAAGGAAGTCTGAACTGCCTGAATACATCTCCACTAATTGTGTTCTCTTAATGAAGTTCCACACCGGTGTCCCAGCCAGTGCTGCACGTCGGCAGAGTTTCAGCATAGGCAGGGGCATTTTTAGTGCCAGAAGGAGCCACCTTTTGGATAAGAACTTTGAAAGGCTGCTCGTGTGTCCTATAAGCAAGAAATTCTGCTCTGAGAAGTGGTGGTGAAAAATGAGCGGTGGTCAAGCTGTTCATATGGTCTAAAAGGCCTAAGACTCTTTTAGTTAAGTTTGTGCAAGTCAGTAACAGGAAAAAAAAGTAGCTTGAGTCTGTCTAAAAGTAAAATAAATCTGCCTACTAACACATTTTAACCAATTAACACATTATATTGATTTTCTTGCCTTTGAATGGAGCAAGATAAAATGTTTCCAGTCTTAATGCCAAGCTAAACTGGGTGGCTGACTTTATCTTCATGCCTGTTGCACAGTGGTATAAATTCTTCTCCTCTAATTCTAGCAAGAAAGGAAAAAAGTGTATTTCCCAGAATGTTTTCCCAAAACCACTGGTTTAAAAATCCGTGGCAATGGGAAAAATTAGCATTACTCGTTTATTTATTCCTAATTACATTGTTTGGCAAGTTGACAAATCAGAAGAAAAAGTATATAATGCATTTGACTTTCAGATAAAAATACAAAAGACAAAATACTCTGTTTTTAAAACACTAGAGAGGAGAAAAAAGATTTCAAGAGCTGAAAAGGAAAATTGCTACACTTTAATATGAGGTATTTACTTCAGTATTAATGTACTAATGGAGGACTATTTCTACTGCATAGAAGGTGGGAACTGTAATGTAGGCACTTATATTAAATAAGGATCTTATTATTTCAACAATGTAGAGTGATTTATTAATAGAATTAGAATGTTTTGTAAATGGCTGAATGATGATTGTATTCACACTCTCTTGTAAGCAGAACTCTAAAATATGTTCAGTATACCCAAGTACATAAATAGCAGTAAAAAAGAATTTGGATCTGAAATAGACATTTACTTCTTGTCTCTGCAGGGTTGCCAATGTGCAAAAGACAGAGAACACAATTTAAGTTTCCCAAGACAGGCTTCAGCAGTCAATCTGTTTGGGCAGCTTGAGGAAGGATATTAGAAGACATGTTACAGTTTTTATACTTAACAGCATTGGCGGCAACATAAGCTGCTTGCTCCACCAAAATGTGGAGTTGGAGAGTCACTGAAAGAACTCTCTGCTGTTGTGCTGAATTCTGCCAGGATGAAAAACCCAAACACTCAGAGCTGACGTCGCTCTCTGGCATCACCATGTTGCTCATGTAGAACGAAGCATCCTTGCATGAGAAGTTCATGGAGTCACTGGTCCACAATCTGTCCTCACGCTCTGAAATATGCACACGGTAGAACGCACACAGTCAGGCTTAGTAGCATCACACACTGAAATCCACAGACAGGGACAGCTCATAAATGTTAGTGAAGAGGCTAAAATACAACAACATAATCAAAGAACTGGGAAAAGGAAATAATCAAATTAAGAAGCATGTATCAAACATCCCCTCCAGGAGAACATCAAATTTGAATTTTTAAATGAATTCAGAATTTACAGGTAACAACAGCTTAAACTGTGGCCATCTAATTCATTCCCTTTTGCCTAGTTTGTAATGTAACAACTGCATGTGTTGGTGAGACAAGTTTACTCTTTTCACTTTCTGACCAAAGAAGACTAGCAAGAAAGGAAACAAAACCAACTATCAGTTTGAGGTTTATGAATCCATATGTGAAAATCTGTAAACCATTGGGTTTTTTGTTATTCCCAGGAGAGCTGTGCCCTCGACTGGAGAGCCAGAGAAGAAGCAGGCTCTGTTCTGCTGGGCTCCAAGAGCAGCAGACTCGATCGATGCCTCTTTGATTGCCTGTGCTGGCTCTCTTTTCTCACGCCTCAGCTCACCAGGGGGAACCAGCTTCTTCATCTGAATTGTAACAGTCAGAAATGGCTTTGGAAATGCATAGGTTAGCTGCTGGTATAGCCTCCTGCCTCGCACATTTTTGGGCACATAACCACTTCCTGTACTCTCCTACATGAAGCTCAGAACAACAGGGGTCCCTCTCTAAATATACAGTATGTGCACTGAACTCAAGCTGTGGTCTACTGCTGCAGGGGAATGCATGTGTCATCTAGAGTCGCTGCAAGTCAGAATGACATTTCTTCCAAAAGATTACCCCCTAAGCAAACATGCCTTGTTTGTTTACACATGAATAACCCATCACTCCTCATGTCTGTCGACTACCTCAGTGACAGCAGCCCCAGTTGTTGGACCACATACATGTTATAATGTATAGAGAACAGAAAAGACATAGGTGCTGTCTAAAGAAGCAAGAAAAAGCAAACGCATAGAGCTATATTAGAGTTCATCCACTCACTGATTCATTCCTTGATTAATTGAAGTAATGGACCTGTTAGCAGTTATAGCTTCTTAAGGGTTAATAGTACATAAAGGAAACAATCTTGTATTAATTATTACCAAATAATATTTTACCATACCATTCACACATTTCTTACAAATTTAACAAGTGCAGGTGTCAAAATTCCTGCAGATTTAAATTTACACCTGTTTTAAACAAGATGATCTTTGTATACTGTATATAAGGTGTATTTTTGCAATTCGGACACACTACAATGTATAGTGCTTCCCGTTTTTCTAATGATTCAGTGTATGTTTTATATCTTTAGATATAATGAGTCACCCACTGACCAGTATGCAAATTTCTGGGCAATTTTTTTTTTCTCAGCCCGAGTCTGGTGTCACCTCACCCTGTTAATGTCAGTATATTATTCCTCATCTGAAAAGATGATTCTGAAAAGCTTGCGCATCACAAATGTCAGTCATGGGAAAATGAATCTATTCAGCTGAGCCATGATCATATTTGTTTATCTTTAATAATAAGACACCCACCTCCAGTATATTTTCTTTTTTCACAAATTCTATTAGTCATTCATGTGTCCTTAAAGGATAAGGCTGGTGTTATTCTACATTTTTCATGCTGCTAACAAATGTGATAAAAAGACCTACACCAACACAAAACTCTATAATTAAATGTTTAAAAAAGGCTAAATAATCTAACAAATACATAAGGCACTATTTGGGTACTAGTTTCAGCTAAGGATGAACACACATTTGATGTGCTGGTGAATATTTAGAGTAGCAGGATTGTGCCTCAAAATAAGCTGCTATACCCATTTTTACGGTAATAAAGACATCTCACCCAGTGCAACCTTGTAATGTATTTTTAATAGTGTATTGGACACCAATGGAGCTCTATTAGACTTAGAGGATCCATCCATTGCTAGTTTAGTGCTTTTTTTATGGGCTTTGTTGACATTAAGCAAAACAAAAATCATTGTCAGCCTTATTTAATCATTTATTTAGGTTAATATACCAGTTTCAGACGTTATCATGCCATTTAATGGCCCATTATCACTTGGTACTGGACCATAGTTATGCCTCTGGAGGTCCCTACTACACCTATTAGGTAGTTTAGTGCTTTTGTTGTCATGGTTACAGTAATAAACACCTAGCATACCTGCTTTATGCACAAGACTACTTAATGAAGTTTAGAAAAAAGATCATGGTTTGGGTTACAACACCCATCAATACAAAACACACTGTTTTACACTGGAATCGAATGCCTGTCTCTAGTGGGAAAGGCATATGCTTTATGGCCCATTTATCCACCTCCTAACACAGACCTTCTACTAGAGGTCACCTGCACGGACCTTCTACTAGAGGTGCAAGAGGCACTTCCTCAACCATATTTACGGCCATGGTAATGACTGATAATAGCAATTGAATGGCGTGACGGCACTCTGCTCAGCTGTTAAATCCTGTTAATGTCTGTTTTTATCATTTGATGCTTAAGTAATTAATTGCCTAATAATCACCATTTATTAGTGATGTTCCTACAAAGTATTACTCTGGTGTAAATTGATAGTGGCTTAATTATCTCTAAGCTACATGAGCCATATAATCAGGAGATATATAGGGTCATTACTTTAAGTGTCAAATTCTACATTGTTTTCATTACTGTTACCAAGTACTGTAGATGATGGCAAACATCGGTATTTAACACAAACCAAACATGCTGGTTTTATTTGGCAGTCGATTCTTGCAACCACACACATGCTGAGAAACACAATACAGCAGCAAGTGTAGGTATTAAAAAATGAGCAAACATGATCTGTACGTATGTTCCCTTCAATCATAGAGTCTGTAAATTGAATACTGAGCAGTACATCTGAAAAAAATAACTGTTAGCAATTTAAATGACAATTCACACCGTCTGCAAGTATGGATGTACCTCCTTTGTATTTGCAGCTTGTGATTTATGTAAGATCAAATATAGGCCCACTCCTGCCCATGGTCAGTATGTGTTTATCTCTCTAGATTCATGTGAAGGAGCCCCTGGTGTGTTAGTTTCCCAGGTTTCTTCTGCTTTGCTGAATAACTGCTGTGCTGGGTTCAGTGGAGTTGAAAGTCAGAAAATCAGATTTAATTGATGGAGACCCTCCAGAATTACTGAGGCTAGGAAAACAGGACAGCCTCTCTCTTTGGCAAGCCAGGAGGCCATCAGAGGGGCAGGCGAGATGAAGGCTGTGTGTGATGCTCATGCGTGAACCTGAGGCTTCAGAGTAATGGTGTGTGTCTACCCTGTTGCCACGCCACATAAACTTAGGACCTCTGCTGTCAGATCCAGACACAAGGCCTATGGCAATGCACAGGAAGGGACTGCAAAGAATAGACTCAACATCCCAAACACTTTTTGTTATCACCTGGGTGTCACAATGAGGACACATGCCATGTCAGGAAACCTTAATCTAGCATTTTTGCTATCTTTAATTTAAACATTTTCTGTGCATGTTTGCATTGCCTTATGTTTTTTGGGAAGCTTTATTTTTATTTAAACTAATATTATGGGGATGCTGTTGCTATGCATTAAATTGGGAAAGTATAGACAATATAATATAAAATGTGTCTCCTTTAACCTTTAATGAGGCATACCTGACTGTTTATGGTCATATTTCTCCTGCAACAGTGAGTCTCTAAAAGTACTGGAAAAGCAAATGGTGATCATCTGCTACAGTTACAGTGCTAGCAAGCAGCACTGGCAGTGTGAGCTCCTCACTGCAGCATCTGTCAGTGTATGTGCCCAGTCCCAACATCGAGCATCTGGACTGCCAGTTACACCACATCATAATAATTAACAAGCAGTCCTGACAAACTTGAATTATGTTTCACAGGCCAGGTTTCAGTAAGGAACAGGAATGAAATAAACTCTGGATTAATAGTTGACAAAACCTTCTTTACTGGTCTGGTACAAACTCTATCATTCTATTCATCTGTGCATTATCATCCAGACATCCAACTCCCCAGTAATAATTTGCAGCTCCTCCCAAGGACCCAGAGGTGTTTCCAGGCGAAATGAGATATGTAGTTTCTCTGGCATGATGTGGGCGTACCCTAGGGTCGCCTACAAGTAGGATGCATTTGGAAAACTGCCATTTGAAGGCACCCAGGAGGCATTCTGATCTGATGGTTGACTCCTTTCAACATGAAGGAGCAGAGCTTCTACTCTGAGCTTTCTCCAAATGTCTGAGCTCCTTATCCTATCAGTAAGGGTGAGTCCAGCCATTCTAAGCCATTCTACAGAGGAAGCTCTTATAAGATGCTTGTATTCACAATCTTTTGGTCACTAGATACAGATAATACCCTGCATGTTTTATGTTAAACAACTAGGATTCAGAAATCGAATTTTGAGACAACCCTGTCGGACCACCACAGTTAAAATAAGAAAAAGTACACTGCATGTATGACCTCTGGAATCACCATATCATGAGATTTAGCTTGACACAGCAGCTGCAACCACAGCTACACAAAACCCCCAAATATTTTAGTTAAGTCAGTAACACAGCACTGAATAGGCAATTACAGGAAGTGTTTGGTAAAGCCATCTGACTATACAGGCAGCGTTTAATTTAGATCCAGTCAAAGGTAATGTGACAAATGAAGCCAAAACTCAGACAGCAATCATGAAGAAATCACCCTTATTTGTTATTCTTTCTATGAAGCCTACCAACCTCAGTGATCAGCACCAATCACATACAAGCATCCAGTGCCACAGCGGGCAGCAGCACAGCCAACCCATTTGTTTGGGCATATCTCTTACAAGAAAACTAAAGCTTTCAGCTGAATGTACTTTTAATTTGTTTACATCTACATAACCAGATTTATGTGTTGTTCAAATGCTATCCGCTGTTTTTTAAGACAACTTCAAATGAATGTTTTTGCATGTCATGAATTACATTTACATAAAGCTGAAATGTCTGAAAACCTCGCCGTTGCCTCTGGGTGGGTAGACAAATATACCCAATCTCTCCATTGCCAGAGGTACTCCTGAGGTTGAGCTTAATGTATAAAGATGGGGGATGTGGAGACCAGGTAGGATGAGATGTTCCTGAGTTGCACTGGGCACATAAATAAGGGAGCAGCATAAAGCTATCCCCCAGGACTGCTGTCAGTTGGCATCTTAACACGCTGGATACTAATGAGAAACAATGCTGCATCACGCACCTTATGCAACATGCAACACCCAGGTGGATCAGGTCTTTTTTTTACAGGCTTACAGTAAGATGGAGGTCTGCAGCATGATGTTTGCAACAGACATGTAGCATACAGTCAACATGCTAATTAATGCCACTATATGTCCTCCCCAGCTTTAATTGCTGCAAGATCAAAGATAGTACGATATTGTGTATTGCCTGTAGAGACTGAATGCAAAAACATTCACATACAAAAATATTCTACACTGTAACTTCTGTCAAAACTCACTTTAAATTCTACATAGGTTGGAGGTCTCTTTGAAAACTAAAGAGAAAGTTTTTAATTTAGCCAGGAACTGTCCAAATGGGCAGATGTAACTAACTGCTCTACACAGAATGTAAGAGATGAAATTCAGAATTAAGCAATATAAATGAAAAGTTATGCTATCAGTGCAAGAGTGGATAAAGTCCAATTACCGCTAGTGTGCTGTGTTGAAGTTTTTTTTCTTCATTTCAGGAAAGTTGTCACAAATTGTTATACTTCAGGGCAAGTCAAGTCCTCTGTGACAGATAATTTTACTGAGGCAACCTTACATCCAATTA
The DNA here is from genome assembly GCF_001952655.1 of Monopterus albus. Classification (NCBI taxonomy): domain Eukaryota; kingdom Metazoa; phylum Chordata; class Actinopteri; order Synbranchiformes; family Synbranchidae; genus Monopterus; species Monopterus albus. The sequence continues at coordinate 1,332,367 of NW_018127940.1, forward strand.
AACCCATAATTTAAAAACACCAGCTATGCAGTTATAAAGAGTTGAAGGGAAGTCAAAACACCCCATTTATGAGTTACAAACTAAGCTGAAGTAGGTTGTTCTAAATACAAAGTGCTTGGCACAAAAGGAAAATAGAGTTTGGTGAGACATTTACAGGTAGAAGATAGTGCCAGGTTATTGTATTAAACTATTATAGAGTGAAATCTGAAACTATTCAAAAATCTTTGCTTGAAAGACAAAAGGTCCCATAGTGCCATTTATACACTGTTACTAAGTGAAACGTGTGTGAAACAGGACTCAGGAGAAGATCTATGTGACATCTTCAAGTTTAAAACTTCTTGCGAATATACAGTAGCTTAGCATAAAGATTGGAAACAAGGATTAACAGGATTAAATGGAATTTGAGGAAATGTGTCTAATCATTGCTAAGGGCCGTCCGGTCCCTGTACGACCGAAGCAGGAGCTTGGTTCGCATCACCAGCAGTAAGTCAGACTTGTTTCCAGTGCATGTTGGACTCCGGCAGGGCTGCCCTTTGTCACCGGTTCTGTTCATTATTTTTATGGACAGAATTTCTAGGTGCAGACAGGGGCCGGAGGGAGTCCGGTTTGGGGACCACAGGATCTCGTCTCTGCTTTTTTGCAGACGACATTGTCCTGTTGGCCCCATCAAACCAGGACCTCCAGCATGCACTGGGGCGGTTTGCAGCCGAGTGTGAAGCGGCTGGGATGAGAATCAGCACCTCCAAATCCGAGGCCATGGTTCTCAGTCGGAAAAGGGTGGCTTGTTCCCTTCAGGTTGGTGGAGAGTTCCTGCCTCAAGTGGAGGAGTTCAAGTATCTT
>NW_018127940.1:1333351-1345216 GCF_001952655.1 Monopterus albus
ATGAGCTTTCTCCGCAGGGCGGCCGGGCGCACCCTTAGAGATAGGGTGAGGAGCTCGGTCACCCGGGAGGAGCTCAGCGTAGAACCGCTGCTCCTCCACATCGAGAGGAGCCAGCTGAGGTGGCTCGGGCATCTGTTTCGGATGCCTCCTGGGCGCCTTCCTAGGGAGGTGTTCTGGGCATGTCCCACCGGGCATGTCTCCCCCCCCGTGAATAAGCGGTATTGATAATGGATGGATGGATTTCACTTATATCAGTTCTAACTTACTGCATTTTGCTCAAAACTGTTTGGATTATTAGGTCTAGATACTGGCTTTTGCACATTTCAGGTAGTTGTCGTGTTCAGGTTGAAATCAAGAAATGCTGTCTGCAGGCTCTGACTATGTCTAATACAACTACCTTAGCATGGCATATTTGTTGAGATCAAGGTTTCAGGAGCAGATGGGGTTGGCAGCAGACTCACAGTCAACATGGCTGTGTGGGGCCAGTACCCTGTCTGCAGCTAGCTCCAGTTTCCAGCCACAAAGAACATGTTCACGTCCACCATAAAAGTGTATGTAGCTGGTATGAAAACAATAAGTTTATGTAAATTTAAAAAATAAATCTCATTAAAAGTGTTTCACAGAGACATTAAATATTAAAATGCATTCTCAGTTTGTCTACAGGTATGTGTGAATTAAACTAATTCAGCAGTGTAAACAGCTGAGAGACAACAACAGATCAAGATTAATCCAGTTTGAACAGAAGGATTGACTCGATGCAGTTAGCATAACCTTAATGCTCACTGTTGGTAGGCTCTCTGAGGACTTGAATCTGTTCTTGTATTTTGTTATTTGAGATGTGGAAATTCCCCAGTGACACACTGGCAGCGGAAGAGCAATAACTGCTTTTCACAGCTTCGGATCAGCCGAGCTCTGACGTGTGAAATGACTGTAGCAGAGAGGGCTCGATGAGGAGAGGGGGGTGAAGGCTGCTTAAAGGTGCATCTGAGTAACAGACAACAATAAATTATATCTGAGACTTTAACAGAGAATATTTAGCTAAATGTGAGCTTCACTTTGGGTTCAGGCAGGTTAAGGCACAAAGGAAATGTCTGAGTCTCTCATGACAGGGAGCCAACAATTAATTTAATGTTTAATTTGTAAGGAAACTAAAAATAAAAATACATAATTGGTCATTTTATTAAGCATTTACTAATGAGTTATCTACCAGTAATGGCAAAATGATTCAGAATCAAATCACTACAACAATACGACTCATATTTTGTAATGCATTTACTTAGAAATACTGACATTGGTATTTGCGCCCTATCTTGATGACTTATGGAGATAGTGTGCATTATGTACACCCAGAGAGGGTTAATATATAAGACATGCATCGTCACCCTATCTGTTTCTGTTTCATTCTTCTATAACTGCATAGGACTAAACACATCTTGTAGCTACTGTATTTGCAACCACCAACATATACAGTTGCAAAGTGCAGCTCATATCAGTCAGCTTGTGTTAGTGCAAAGAGATAAAGCAGGACCAGCTGCCAATGCCTGAATTTGTCTTTTTTGGAAGTAAACTTGCAATAATCCAAATACAAACATTTTTGACGCTTAAGAAGTCAAAGTAAAGGAGGTTTATTTGTAATGTGAAAATAATGATATATCAAAATTTATTTAAAATACTTTCATGCATTCATTCTCACACCAGAAATAAGCATACACACAATACAACCAGGTGTAACAAAGTGGTTTTCAGGTCTGTCACTGCTGTGTATCTTGGTGAGGGGTAAGACTCCCAGCTGAAAAAAAGCAGAAAACAAAAGTTAAGGATGAGATGAAGCGTCAGGGCTGAGAGAAGTTCTTATGAAAGCTGGTTGAGATTTGAGTCGATCAAAGCGATCTGATATTACACTGTTTAATGCCACTAAAATGTGAAAATCATAGGAATATTGAAGGCAAAGGTAGTTTAGCTAGCGTACTAGATGAAAATTAAAGTGCGTGACTTCAGCTGGTGAAGAGATGATTAAACAAAGTGATTAAAGACCAGTTACTGAAACCTGTCTCCAGTCAACAGACAGTGACACCGGCTGCCAAGTGATATTTACAAACCACAAACTAATATGGGGACCCATATGGCTCTGTATTCACTCATAATTTTGTGACATTATGTATCGTCCTCAGATATCTGAGGAAAAAGAGCAAACGCATCCCAACATAAAAAAAAGGCCCATTGCCTTCAGTACTGCTATTTGCGCTATAATTAACATGATTTCAAAATGTAAATGCAAAATAATTGTTCCTTCAGTTAACACTGCTTCTTCATCACCACAGTCCCTCATCTTACATTGGCTTTTAACTTAATCTAGAGTGTAGAGTTTTTGTCAGAATGTCATTCTAATTATAGACCAGAATAAAAAAAAAAATCCTTGAATACCTTTAAACGACAGTGGTGTGAGTAATTTTAATTACTCAGTTCCGGTTCATTAGTCATTCATTTATTCATGTATTCACTGTCTTTACCTGATAATTACTTTACTTGTTATTAAGGGTCATGCAGGAATGGAGACAATCCCAGTATGTACTGGGCAGAAGGAAAGAAAGCTGCTGCTGACAGGTTGCCAGTCCACTGCTGCAAATCATTCTTGATGAGGGAAACATACTGTAGTCCATTTGGCCATGAACAACAGCAACACAAAAAAAATGTCTTATGTTAAGTAAACCTGATTGTGGTTAGGTGATAGAAATAATTAAAAAAAAATCTAAACAAAGAAACATTCTCATCCTTGATGGTCTGGGAATATTCAGATTGTCCTGCTTATTCTAAATTTCTATACTTTTGTCTGACACCATGTGCATTTTAGATCAAATAACAAAGACTCCCCTTAATCAGTAGGCAGGAGGCGCCACCCAGGAAACTGTGAAAGCTGTCGGTGTCAGTAGCTGTGGACTGTGAGAGCCAGCGCTGCTAGCCACCGTGCTCTGGAGGCCTTTGATCAGCCTGCATCCCCGGCTGGTCAGATGAACAGGCATCGAGGCTGAACAGGCCCTTTGAAGATCTCAATCATTTGTTACTGATAATGTTATTATGTTGTTGCTCTTTGCCTTCAAGGCTGTAATCAAATGTGACAGAGAGTGCCCTGCTGCTGCTCCCACAGGGAGGCAATGAATTGTACAGCGACAGGATTGTGACAAGGGGAGACAGTGAGGGTTGGGACACCCAAAGAATTATGAGATGTTTTCATTCTGATAGCAACAAAGCTGACAACCAGCTGCAGTGCTAACAGCAAAATCATTCTAGTGTCTGCATGTAAAAGCTAGGTAGGTGGCGTTTCAGCCATACATGGCAACAAAATGTCTACATTCCCAGGGGTTGTAAGAAGATAATTAACATTTTCCATGTGGTATTCTGTATCTGCTGTGTCTCAGGGTATTTTGAAGGTATTTGAGTTGATGCACATGTCATTACAGTAAATACTTTTTCTTTGAGAGAAAAGAAACCTTTGAAGCCAGAAGGCGGACTTTTATTTTGAAAAGATAGCCTGAATCAATCACAATTCCCTCTTGAATATGCCGCACATGTGTTGAGAAACGTGCGCTCAGCTGAGCTGTGTATGAAAAGTTGTCTACTTTGTAATTCTTTCTGCTGCCTCTCTGTGTAAACATGAGTCAGAATCAAGCAGTGAGTCAGATTGTTGTCAATCACAGTTCTGACTGTACAGTCCTGTATGTTAATTGGTTATGTTTAAAAAACAAATTTCCTGTAACTGGTGTAGAATACCCAGAATTTTTATTTTATTTTATTTTTTGCTGTTGGATGTTTCTGTTCAGGTGTTTCATTTAGCCCCCATGATGCTGTGCAGAGCTAATTTCTCCATCATCTCTTTTTTTACTAAAGAGAATCAGTCTCTCTGATGTCACAGTAAGTTCTGAGATAAAAAGGAGAAGAATAACAAGCATGTGGAAGGCTTAAGTAAAAAAGAGCCAGTTTTCTCTCTAATCTTCTCCATCAAACTCTTAAAATCCATTGGATTAGGCTCTGTACCCCTGACTCACTATCATAGTGAAGACTATTGATGCATGAAACAGCTCTTTTCACCTTCATTTCATTTCTGCTATTTATACCATGTTTTCTTGCTTAGGTTTTTTTAAAAATGGATGCTGTGTGACTCAGTTTTTAGAGGTTTTCTAGCTGGACACTTGCAAAAGTTCTATAAGGGAGGTAGCAGTATTAACTTATGAAATTAATGTTTTAGAAAACAAATGGAGAAACAGACAAGTTCAAGTCCCTGCTGAGAAAAAGGGGTTTGGTAGTCAGTAAACAAACCTTTCGTCAGGACAGACAAACGCAAGTTTAGGAAATGAGAGTGAGGCCAGACATAGCAGAGCTGAAGGTCACCAATCCATCACCTGCTTGTTAAATAACTAAACTGGAAATCAAAGAACAATAAAACAGGGAATCAATAGAGGCTGAAGCTCAGCGATCAGACCCACTCCTTGGCAGGGATTATCAACCAAGCTCACCGGCTTCTAAATGGCAAGCAAAGGCATAGACAGAGCTCTGCCAACAGCACAACTAGCCAAAGCGCTTTCATGAACATTTCTTGCTGTTCCTTGAGGGAATGACCTTTGCAGTAATATTTCCATAGACATGCTGTTAATGTACAGCGCTGACATACAAGTGTGCCTTGTGAATCTTAACATCAAGGATTATACTATAGAACAACCACAGTCACTGACAGTGTGTTCAGGGGAAGTGCCTTTGTTCACTCGATTAGATGATTAGCAGTAATTAGATAATGATGTCACAATTATGTCATTACAGTACAAACACAGAATTCAGTAATGATGATTGTGATGATACTGATTGGCTGATTGGTCTCTGGATTGTTTATTATTTGGCTGAAAAACCAATTTCCTTTTTTTTTGTACAGGTAAATATTTCTGAGAACAATTTATGGGATTAGACATCCATCCATCCATTATCTATACTGCTTATTCCTGAATAAGGTCACAGGGGAGTGATGCAACTAATTCAAGTGACTTTCATTGTTTGTATAATGAAAGTTTACCATTCATGGCTATTACATAATTCATCCAGTTTATCAGGACCTGCACTCTACGTCTGTGAATAACAACGTATCAATTGCAGCAGTTATCATTAATTTACATCAGTTACAATCTAATACTGATTTAGTTGAATGAGCGGCTTAAAAGATATGACCTCTCTTTCTCAAAATACAAAATTTGTGTTATTCATAAGAAATACAACACAAAAAGCAGCTAGTAGAACAAAGTTACTCCATCATAAACTGACAGAAAACTCACAGAAGCATAGTTGTTTAGTAATTTGATGATTCGTTTCTAATGAGATCATTTCTAAGGAGGTCTCGGTGCTCATTCATCTGCTCTCAAGGTACTTAATGATGACGCTCGAGTCAGTGTCCAGTCAACAGATCCTCAGCATTCAAGTGAGAAAGCAATACTTTTAGTATGCATTCAGTCTGATTACAGAAAAATACCCAAACATAATTGCACTCATTGTTATGCGTTGTCACTTCAGTGGGCAGTGTGCTGCTGACTATCAATGAGCTGCTGATAAATCTTGTCTGTGCTACACTCTGAGGAAAAGAAAGGCAATTGCCGAGTGTTGCTCCAAGGACACACACACACACACACACACACACACATCTAAATTAGACTCTAACATGTGCCAAATGTAAATACTGAGGATAAATTAAAACTGGAGTTGCAAATTGTTGTGTAACAATTCATTCTTGATAAATGAAGTAAAATTTATCTGACAGCTTAATCTTTCTTTTCTTTGTTTTTCATCACTTTCGCATGTTCTTTTATCAAATCTTGTCCTGTGCTGTACAGCTTCCCATAGTCAGGCTGGAGTAATGCCACTGTGATTGCTTTGTTACATTTGCTGAGCCAACAAAACAAAAGTGTCTATAAAACACTTTAATTTCTGTACTTGAGAAGGAATAAATCTATTGAGACAGACGTCATCTTCTCTAGTATTATGATACATTACTTTTAAAAATTATTTTAGTTTCCAATATTTCATTTATTCATAGTAGGTTAAGATAGATGTGCATCAATGATATTTCATTCTCACATTATGTCCCATCTGCCTGGTGGAGCAGACAAAACTCTTAACCTGAGACACCTTCTCCACTATTGTTAGATGGTGATCAGGTTTTCCCTGGGTAATGATGCTAATCAGATGACCACGGTTCACTCCAGCGGCTAGAGGAACGATGTGCTGAAACAACTTGACTAGCTCACTGAGGCTACATGTGCGTCACCTAACACGATATAATCAAATGGCCTTTGTGACTCCCACAAGTATAACAAAAAACCTTGCCTAAACTTAAAAGGTTAGTATCCGTGATAAAGACGTGAGACTGAGAAAAGGCTACCTTTACATTTCTGTCCATACACAGTAACTAGGTAAAGCGTTCTGTGGCCTGTGTGGTGAAGGCCAGGGAAAAATAAAGCCCAGCTTCTCACTCAAAGATTAGGGATAACGTCAGTCGTTTTCTAGGTTAATAGTATTTTCTACAATCCTCATACAGAAACTAAAACCAACAATGAACTGGCTCTACTCATGGTAATGCCTGTCAGTCCCCAACCAGGATTAGCTTGTCCATCTGTGCCATAGACCTCTGTTGTTCAAAATGATTATCAGTGAAGTATCGGCACTGCACTGGATGACCAGGCCCAAATATTTGTTATTATAGAAAATGACCTTATCTTTTAACATTGCTGCCAAGTGAAGGCAATCCACACTGAACAACTTTATCTAAAACTGTTCATATAAAAGGGCCAAAAACATGTTTTTAAAAAGTGACTCTGTCCCCAGAACTACTTCCTTGGTATGATGCCACTTCTTATTCTACATTTAAGCTTTCATTGTAAAACTTACAAAAGCAAATACAATTTTATTTGGCCTATTTTTTTATCATCTATTTTATTTTCAGGATTGCTCACAACAGAAATGATGTTTTTCTTTCTGAGTCCAGCCTAACACAACTGATTATTCAACCACTCAGGCTCGGTGTAAACATTTACTGTATGCGAGGTCATGTGGTCGGTAAGCCGAAGCTTTTCACGTATGGATTCATATGGATTACTGTGCAGCTGAACTCACAGATTTACTTCAGCAGCTAACACACAAGAAAAATGAAGTATTGTCACCCATTTCCTTAAAATAAGGACGCAACAGCCAGTTTTTAGGAATATATCAGGGATAATGCAGACCATCAGCGAAGCAGCCAGGTCTTTGGGCCAATGGTCCATGAGCTGTTTAATGAGGACTCACGGATTTTCCCTCCACAGCTCAAAGGGCCATATGGCTTACAGCAGCTGCTCGCTATGACTGCTAATCGCATGAGGTGCTTGCAGCTCAGGGCAATCGTAACTATAGCACCACTTTATGGATAGCTATACAATTAAGTGTTCAGAAAATATGCAAAACACTCACTTTCAAAAGTCAGCACATTATCAAACTTTACTTTTCATCTGCGCTTCCTCTTGTCCCTGCAGCACACTTGAATGTCCGATGGAATCCAATCCTTATCTCCTGCTTTATGTAATGGACACTTCAAACAGTTACATACTTCAAGGGGAGTATGGATTGCCATGAGGCAATGTCAGCTTCAATTACAATAATTTACAGCTTGATCTGCTGTGAGAACCATGTTGCATAAAGGTTTCATTTTCTCATTACTACTGTATACTTGTGAGATGGTCATTATTGACATTAAATGCTAAATGTAACATGACACAGCTGAAGAGTTGCTCCAGTTTTAGAAACAATATACGAGTTAAAGCAGAGGTATTATGTGAAAGATAATGTAAAATGTGTAAATGGTGTGAAAGTGCTTTTAAGTGTCTCCAACAGCATGTCAACCGAAAGGAGAAAACACACCCTACAAGCTTTAAATAATGTGCCACAGACCTACAATTAAATATGATCATCAATCTTTGGTTTTAACAGGTATAAATAATTGATGAATGTGTTTGAGATCTATTAAGCAGTTCTGGGATTTCCACAGAATCTTGCAGCCACTTGTTTTGTGTGCAGCACAGTTTAAAGTGATTGTCATTTTTCTAAAATCTCATCTGATCTTTCATCTTGTAGCAGGGGAGCCATTGTTAACAGTTGTTACAGTACTACAGTGCTGTGACAACTTATGTATTCCTGTTTCCTGTCTAAACACACCTTTCTAGGACATACAGCATACTCAGTTTCCATCCATGCTGGAAATAAAAAGGCAGCTCCATGACCTAATCGAGAATGCTATCATGCATTTTCTCTATACAATGCTAAATCCAGCCTTTGCACACACATACACAAAGCGGGGCAGGCTGTTCTGCAGAATTAGAATGTCATGGCTCACAAAGAGCACGGTGTCCCATTTTCATCAGCCAACTGTGGAACTGTAAGATATGAAATGACCCCCTCAACACACAGACACACACACACACACACACACACACACCCCTCATGCATCGATATAGTGCAATTATGGGCTACAGAGAAATTGCTCATGCAACCAGGCAATCCATACTTCTGTCACTTGCCACATCTCAAATGCAATCAGAGACACAATAGAGAGAGCTAGAGAGCAGCTAACATTTGTGTCTTTGCTGAAACAGAAACTAACACCTGCACTCTCTCTACACACCATGAAGGGCCTGATGTCCTTTACTGTATAGCCTGAAAAGTTACAGCAACCACAACGAACGGTATTAATTCAGCAAAAGATATTTAATTTTTGTGAGGGGAAAAACCTTGAGGAAAAAAGGGAAATTGATAGAGGACATGAGTACAATACTGGGAGCATCACTTTTCATGGTTCCTCAAAGATCATACACCAGAGTGTAGTGAAATTGAGGCTTGATCAAAAACGTGGAGAGAAGTGAAATGGAGCAGAACTAAGCATCTGGAAAGAGCAAAGAATAGTTCCCCAAAGGTGCTCAGTATAACCACTAGAGAGCAGGGCCAGTTTGCTTACTCTCTCCTTTTGAACATAACTGTGATTAATGTCTGCTATTTAAATAACTGTTTGTTTTGCCACAAGAGGACACCAATGTGACTCTGCCACATGTTTAAAATAACCTGGTATTTTTTATGTGTATTTGTCTGGTTTTGTTGACTTCATGTATGTTCTGCTATGTCTATTGTATGCCGGAGAACATGTTTACATTTTGTTGACTGTTTTGATGCCTCCCCTAAACACACACACACACATTTTTCCACTCTACACAGCTGATGGATAATTCATCAGCGCTAATTTGCTGGGCTAATTCATTCAAAGGGTTCATTAAGAAATTTAACTGAACAAATTAGCACTGACGTGTGACCCATTGTCATCAACATGAATCACGGTGGCAGCAGGTTGGAAGTTATGGACGGCTTTGATTTCTCATGACCTGGACATGAGGTCACTCATTTAACCAATCTTCCATTCCACACTCCGTCAAACGAAGCAAATCCACTTTACTCAATAAAGCGTAGCGTCATTTTTAAATTTAAACTTTTTCAGATAAATCAGCATCTGGCTTGTGATTCTCAATCATCTTTTCGTCTTTTTAGTTTTAAGAAAAACACCAAATGATAAAGTTATTATTGATTTCCCCTCTTATATACATCGTAATGTAGTATATTGTGATTACACACCACCCAGCCAACAAACACCTGACATGTCCTTGACAGTCGGTAGAGGTGTTTGTAATGTATATGCCCTATTTACATATATTTCCAAGCATTCTATTATCCCCAGAATAGCTTTTGTTTGCAGGAACTTCACCTTGTACAGCACATGGCTCTTTTTAGTTTGTTCTTTTGCTTTTACTCTACTGTATGTCCCTCTGTACTGTAAAATGAGTTCCCGTTATCTTTGTCCTGGAAGCCATTACTGTGTGTATTTTGAAACAGTGTCTTCTTGCACCATTACTGAAGAAATTATAAGTTTGTGTTACTCACAAGGTAATATCACTACTGATGGCTTTGTGTCCACACATTAACGAGAAACTCTTTGTAGGTCTGCTGGTGTCACTTTTTTATAGACAACAAGCTCCTGGAACTTAGTCCCAAATTATAATTCAGGGTAACAGATCTATATTGAAAAATACTTGGTCTTTGTCTCTGTCTCTTTGGAAGGGCTGACAAGGTCATTATAGCCAAACAATGTGAGAAGAAGGTCAGCAATAGTTTTGAGAACATCCACATTTTATTTGCATTCCTGTCTGGCCCTGTGGATATGAATCTCTCTTGCAGTCTTTAATATTTACAGAGTCTTGACTCTTTCGGGGAAAAGATAATAGAGTGAGGTGGAAGATAGAAAAAATGATAACTGTAAGAGGCATATGCAATGTCATTTCCTATCAAGCAGTAATCTTTCTCTATAGATTTATGTGAAAATAGTTTGGCTACACTGACAGCCTAGGGCAACATGTCTAACCTGCAGTAGACACCCTTAAGACATCCACCAATTCAGGTCCAAACACAGTAATTTTCATTAATAAGAAAAATGAAAAACTGCATGAAAGCAGAATAGAGAACTGACCTGCATTTTAAAATACTGTAGCATCACATGTTTAGTAAAATAGTTAGACAAACCTGATAATTTTATTTTTCAAAGGGTTTTGGAATTTGTATCTTCTTTTTTTCAACCAACTAAACTTTCTGACACAAATGAGTAAAATCAAAATGAGCTTAGGTTTAAAAGAAGGTGTCTGTTGCTCAACCTTTCAAAAAAATCAATGTAACACATTTATTTGAAGTAGAAAACAAGAAGCAACACCTGCTCACTTGACCCTCAGCCATTCTAAACAGTGATAGATAGTTTGTCAAATATATTTCCAAACTGTCCTTCTTGATTTCTTTAAATCTTAGCCCTGCTTTTTATACAACCTTATAGTTTCGGTGGTACTGTAGCTTGAACAACTTATACCTGGTTGCAACAAACAGCAGAGCTGTGATGTATTGTCTAGGCCCTGTCATTGTGGCAGAGATTGCTGTCTCCTTGGAGTCTACTCCTTGGCTAACATACTGTAAAATTAAGATATGAGGTCCCCCAGGGCTCCATTATGGGACCTGTGCTGTTCACCTTTCACATGCTGCTACTGGTAAATATTTGTGAATGTGGGTTTGACTATTATATTTATGAACACGAGGAGCTGAAAGAATCTGTCAACATTTCATAGTATACCTTTCATATAGAAATTTAGTTTTACATAAAGAATTTACTTTTATTTAATAAATCATTTGTAGCATGGTTAATCAGCACTTACTTTATATTCTTATCCCTCTCCTTCCACTCATGAAAGTGTGAAAATTGTTTAATTCCTGCATTCAAAGTTAGTAATTGATTGACTTGAACAAAGAGGTTTGTTTGTGTTTTAACCGACAATGTGAATAATATGAAAGAATATTTATTTTGTTTGCGATGTTATTACAACTGCTACTTTAAGTGTTTTAATACTTTAGATTCCCATCTTTATTACCATGCTCAGTCTTTCTCAAAATTTATATGGGAAGCATGCTGTATTGAATTCATCAAATCAAAAGGGACTAAACAAGGAAAATACAAAGGAAGTGTGTGGAAGTGGTGACTCTGTCCCTCCTCTTTGCTATGACCAGTGTACCTTTAATCTGTCAAAGCAAAGGAGAGGATTGTGGAGGGAAACTGAAGATGATGAATGTTACTCTCTGAAGTATTATCTTGCTAAGTTTTTGGCTGCTGTGGCATTTTTCCACATAATTTTTCTCTTTGATAACTTTGAGTGCAGAGGTAGGAAAGTCACTTTCCCGACTCAGGGCTGATTTACCTACAGAAGCACCATCCTGCTCTTACGCAAC